>NW_013666964.1:219060-221505 GCF_000517525.1 Limulus polyphemus
ACATAAAATCGAACCCATTAAGTCCAACGTTTAATCCACGGGTAGGGGCTGAAGAAAAACTAGCTGTTTCTGAGCGCCCCTGGTTGTCTCGCAAATCCTAGAAGGGGCTTGCGAGATTTAAAACTTGATTGGAGATTCTTTTGGAGTACATCTGCCTTAAAAGTGTATGGAGAGAAAACTATACTTGATCAGAGATCAATGTGAAAAACATCTGCCTCAAAAGTGTAGGAAGAGAAAACTATACTTGATCAGAGATCAATGTGAAAAACATCTGCCTCAAAAGTGTAGGAAGAGAAAACTATACTTGATCAGAGATCAATGTGAAAAACATCTGCCTTAAAAGTGTTGGAAGAGAAGACTATACTTGATCAGAGATCAATGTGAAAAACATCTGCCCTGAAAGTGTTGGAAGAGAAGACTATACTTGATCAGAGATCAATGTGAAAAACATCTGCCTTAAAAGTGTAGGAAGAGAAAAACTATACTTGATCAGATATCAATGTGAAAAACATCTTCCCTAAAAGTGTAGGAAGAAAAAACTATACTTGATTGCACTAGAGTACATTTGCCTTAAAAGGCTGTAAGACGTTTCGAGCTGTTGATGCAGATGTAGATTACATGGCAGAAGTGCGAAACGTCGTCAAAAAACCCTAAGGAATGTATAGCACACAATAGCCTCCAATGCAGTATCGTCCTGAGATGTATTGTTTCAACGACATGAAATACGTTCATGATTGTCGTAAAGACACAGAGTGACTGGACCTGCGTGAAAATCAGAAATGACGTTTTTCACGATTCAAGGACTTTATTTTTTAATTACCAGAGAAATGACTTTACGTTTTTATCTCAAAAACAAGCAATAAAGAAAAGGTGTTGTAACGTTTGTTCACAGAATAAAAACACACTGGTATTCGGACGTTTTGTTCTAAAAACAAACTTTCACGAGGTTCATTAAGAACAGGCTAAAACTATGTATTTGATTGCGGTTAAGCACACAATGAGCTATTTGTGCTCTGCCCACGACGGGTATCGGAACTCGAATTTTAGCGTCGTAAGTCTGCACATTACCGGAGGAGACATCTAGAACAGTTTAATAAGTCTACATTTTACTCACGTTGTGGAGGGGTGAAGTGAAATTATAAAGTCAAACAAACAGACTTGTCTGTCCCCCCCCCCAAAAAAAAACAACAACACCAAAAACTAAGCCTATCAAAATAGATCATGGTATGGAAAAACGTCTTTCAACACCATGGTCCTGTACTAACAGCTATGTAAAATTTGATATCACGACACAATATAACGACAAGATCACTTCCACGTGTTTTTACAAAATTAGAGACATCCCAACTAATTAGTATAATAACAGAAACAAGAGACGGTTAACCCAACCTGTGGTCGGCGGACCCCTGGGGGTCCGCGAAGATAATACCATCTCATTAAACAAGTAAGTTTTTTTAATTCTGCCGTTTTTTAATTGCACAATCAGTTATACATATGTCTTTTATTTGATAGTGAAAAATGGAAAAACAAGTTAATCATTAGTAAGAAAAACAGCTTGTTGGGTAGATGGAATTTTCAAAAAACATAGGGGGGGTCCTTGGTGGTGAAAAGGTTGGGAACCGCTGGACTAAGGACTGGATTTAAACCGAGGTAGTGTGACATTTCCCCCACCACCCCGTATTCTTAAAATGCAAGGAAAATAAATATATTTTTTTTCACACATGGATTTTATTTTCGTGTTTGACTATAATCATTAACGAAGGTTTAATTTTTTACACATTATTTTTTTCAACAAATTTCTGAAGCCATTCTTTTCTTCTTTCCCAGTCTATTCTTTTGACGTGGTAAGCGTAGAATATAAAAGACGCGGGAACTTTAGCGTTTTACGTCATGAATAATTCAAACCTTACCCTCTGGAAATCATTTTAAAGTTACTGTAGAATGGCTACCTGCTTTTTTTTTATGTCGCAGTAAAAGCTATTTTCCTCAGTGTTTGAAAATTCGGGAACCTTGGAAGTTTTTTCTCTTTTATTGTTAATAGGGGAAATTGGATGACCTAGGGATGACCACTACCCTCCTCAGAAAAAAGGAAGTTTGTTTTTGTTTGTTTGAAGTCAAGCACAAAGCTACACAATGGGCTATCTGGGCTCTGCCTACCACGGGTATCGAAACTCGGTTTCTAGCGTTGTAAGTCCGCAGACATACCGCTGGGTCACTGGGGGCCCTATACAGTGAACCAATATTTCTGTGCAATACACAATTCACTATTGTACACGTACACATACAGTGCACCAATATTCCTGTGAAATACATACAATATTCCTGTGCCTGTGAAATACACAATTCACTATTGTACACGTAACATATACAGTGCACCAATATTCCTGTGAAATACACAATTCACTATTGTACACGTAACATATTGGTGCACTGTATATTCCTGTG
>NW_013666964.1:222505-223564 GCF_000517525.1 Limulus polyphemus
AGTGAATTACAAGACAATTGCCAAAGTAACGTTGTAACGTCGAAACACGTAGTGTCGTCAGCTTTTTGAAGGCCATAGATAGGCCTAAATAAAATGTTTTTAATTGTGTACCAGTTTAACGTTGAATATTATTTATGATTTTAACTCTATACACAAGTGCCAAAATACTATAATTAGATGTATTAAGGCCATGTTTATCTAATTGCCAAACGACAGTTTGATAATTTGGATTGACTTAATAAAAAAAAAAACAACTTGTAACAAGCCACTTATGGTTAACGTTTTATGAGATGGTAAAACTCTCATCTAGCTTCCGAGAAGTTCCAGATTCGATCCCGATAATGGGATTAGTTACTTTTTTTTTTACTAGATGTACTTCTAATTCACTATTTAAGTTTGTTTGTTTGTTGTTTAGAGTAAACCTATATAATGGGTTATACGTGCTCTGTCCACCACGGGTATCAAAACCTGATTTTTAGCGTCACAAGACCTAAGCTACGATGTCTGTAGAGATCGTGTTGCAGCTGTTTTTTTTGTTGTTTTCAATTCTAATTAATGTTTCAAAATGTTATAAAGGTAAGAAAACTAAATCAGTTTTCATAAGTTGTCTTTTTCTAATACACGGCAAAATAATAATAATAACCTTAAAACTTTTAAATTGTTTGGAGAATTCATGAAGACTAAATAAACTGTGATAGAAATAAAAAAGATCATTCTAGACAGATAATTTAATATACTGGTGTAAGTAGGAGTGAGTTAAAAAAAAAGATTAGAATGGTCCATCATTTGGGTACTGTTGTAGTTATGAATATTGTCAACCGTAATCCCAATAATATCTCACGACATTGAATCAGCTCAGGGTATTCAAACTAGTCTTAACTCCACATATATGCTAAAAAATGCAAATTAAAATCACAAATGTTACTGACAAAGAGCTGCATGGCCAGGTGGTTAAGGCACTCGACTCGCAATCTGAGGGTCGCGGGTTCGAATCCCCCGTCACACCAAAAATGCTCGCCCTTTCAGCCGTGGGGGCGTTATAATATGACGGTCAATCCC
>NW_013666964.1:223921-226888 GCF_000517525.1 Limulus polyphemus
CTAGGATTTATCTGAGGCTATGCATATTTTACGTCTATAAAAATATCTATCTAGCAGACCATCCTTAAAGTATTAGTGAAATAATTAATATTTGGATTTATTTGTTGGGCTATCTGCTGTGTCCCCCCCCCCCTACGGAGAATCGAACCCCGAATTTTAGCGTTGTAATTTTGTAGACTTACCGCTGTCCCACCAATAGCCATAAAAAAATGTTTGGTTTGCTTGTGTTTTTAGAGCAAAACCACTTTAGGCTATTTGCTGTGTCCACCGTGGGGAATCGAACCCCTGATTTTAGTTTTGTAAGTCCGTAGCCTTACCGCTATCTCATCTGGGGGAATAATCATTGGAGAAAATAGGCTGATCAAATTGGAAAAATATTTCACTTCTTCTTCACTTGTAGTTTAGAAGTATCATGAAGTCATAGATGATTTATTCTGATTTATGTTATATTGTTTTTGATCTGTTGATTAAAGTAATCAGTGACCTTAATGGTGTACATAAGGAACAAACACGAACAAGGACAAAGCGCTGTCTTCGTATTAAACAATAAATGTTACCCCTCGTGGAATCGTGTTTGAACCAATCATCGTGATTGTGGCATTAAGATTGGTTGGTTTAAGCCTAACAAACAAATAGGGATGAACGAGATCGGTACATCAGACATAGTCGGAGACTTTATTTCATTCCTTCCGCACAAGTTCGTTGATCTATTTCCCAATAATCTAATTGGACGTGGGAGAGATCACTCGTGTGGTAGTGAAGCAAGATTACATCATCAGTTGGTAAACATCTCTTGCTTGTACGTCTTCTATCAGTGATTCTTGTTCATACTTTACTCACTCGAAAAAAAAAAAATCCTGCGTTGGATAAGTTCATTATTCTTATTACACACGCAAATTTTTCATCACGTGCCAACGAACAGTCTTACATTAACCTTTAGTCTGTCGTGCTATTGAAGGAAACACGAGCTGAGGGGTGTCAAATATAATTAACAACTGGAGTCGACGCCACCTGGGTGCAGAAATAAGATTATCTTATCGTAAAAACAACTCCATTTATCTGTTCTCCAACTCAAACGATCGATATGTGTGACACAATGGATTAAAAGTGGAGCCATCTTTCTTTGTATGTTCAAGAAACACTTCTTGACGATACTTTTATCACTTTATTAATTATAATTTTACATATACTGGTACTTCAATGACAGTCGGAACTTTACAAATCATATGATGTAAATCGTGGTCGAAACGTTACACAGCACAATATGTAGATGGTGGTTGAAACGTTACATAACATAATATGTGGTAACATATATATATGTTACAGACTTCTTTTCAATTTCACCAAAGGGTAAATTTGAAAATAGAATCTGTGACGTAGAGGCCTATTGTTTTCTTTGATTGGCCGCGCCCTCTGGTGTGGACTGTAGTCCCCCCTCCACCTTACAAGGTAGCGACACCAAACCCGGTACACGTGCTCAAGTATCATGGGTGGATGTCCTAAAGCGTTGTTTTCCGGTACAGACCCCCCCCCCCCTCGATGTAGCGGTAGAACTAAGTGAAGATAATGGAACAGATAGATCAGTATACTGGGGGCTTCTTTGAATCATGAGCCCCGCAGCGGAGCGTGAGTATTTTATATTAGCATACGTAACTAATAGTCAGAATTTATACAGAATAACTTATAAAGAATGGTAAGGACGCTACGTAGCAATCCATATAAACGACGAGCTGCAAGTTATTTAGCAGAATAAGTAGATGACAGCCAGAATGTTACACAGCGTTGTATGTAGACAATGATCGTAACAGTTTATCGTTTGGTCCATAACAAGATTCATTTAAATATTCCTACATTTACAGCATTATAATAAATGTGTTTTTAATCAAACTATATGTACGTATGTAATTAGTGTGTTTTTATTAATCTCCCCCTCAACTGCAGAACTGTTTTTTTCTGTTAATCTGTCCATGATCAATAGAACTGTTTTTATGTTAACTTTTCCCTCAAATGTAAAACCGTTTCGTATCTGTTGATATTTCCCTAAGCTCTAGAACCGTAGTATTTCTGTTAGTACTTCCATAATCAGGGAAACTGTTTTTTCTGTTAACTTTTCCCTTAACTATAGAACCGTTTCCGTTTCATATATGTTAATATTTCCCTGAACACCGTTATTACACCTTCTTGTGTGACACACAAGCAGTTAGTTGCATTAAAAAAAACAGGAATGACGGAGCTTAAAACGATTCAGATAATCTAAATAAAAAACAAATAAGCTAACTTTTGAAATATGTGTTTAAATTAATTTGAACTACGTAGGTTAATATCAACATTTCTTTCAATTCTTTGTTTTTGTAAGGAAATGTCAATCTTCCCTTACATAAACAGGGAAATGTCAATCTTCCCTTACATAGACAAGGAAATGTCAATGTTCCCTTATATAAATAAGGAAATGTCAATCTTCCCTTAGATAAACAAAGGAATGTCAATCTTTCCTTACATAAACAAGGAAATGTCAATCTTCCCTTACATAAACAAGGAAATGTCAATCTTCCCTTACATAGACAAGGAAATGTCAATCTTCCCTTACATAAACAAGGAAATGTCAATCTTCCCTTACATAGACAAGGAAATGTCAATCTTCCCTTACATAAACAAGGAAATGTCAATCTTCCCTTACATAAACAAGGAAATGTCAATCTTCCCTTACATAAACAAGGAAATGTCAATCTTCCCTTACATAGACAAGGAAATGTCAATCTTCCCTTACATAAACAAGGAAATGTCAATCTTCCCTTACATAAACAAGGGAATGTGAATCTTCCCTTACATAGACAAGGAAATGTCAATCTTCCCTTACATAAACAAGGGAATGTCAATCTTTCCTTACATAAACAAGGAAATGTCAATCTTCTCTTACATAAACAAGGAAATGTCAATTTTCCCTTACATAAACAAGGAAATGTCAAT
>NW_013666964.1:227872-232880 GCF_000517525.1 Limulus polyphemus
TACATAAACAAGGAAATGTCAATCTTCCCTTACATAAACAAGGAAATGTCAATCTTCTATTACATAAACAAGGAAATGTCAATCTTCCCTTACATAGACAAGGAAATGTCAATCTTCCCTTACATAAACAAGGGAATGTCAATCTTTCCTTACATAAACAAGGGAATGTCAATCTTTCCCTACATAAACAAGGGAATGTCAATCTTTCCTTACATAAACAAGGAAATGTCAATCTTCCCTTACATAAACAAGGAAATGTCAATCTCCCCTTACATAAACATGCAAAACTGAGTATTTCTTATAAAATTATTAGAACAATAGTACACTCTCTACAAAAAAGTTATATATAACTTAAGTTGAATCGAGCATCAGAGGATCTTACTATCTTCTTTCATTGCTCCACATAGAAGAGAGAGAGAAAGGAATACAGCTTACTTTCAGAACGTTTACATTAGATTGCAAGAAAACTACATATTTTCCTGTTTAGTTCGAGACTAAATATTACAAAAACTAGCATTACAAATTCTGTCTGTTTCTACAAATCAGTACAGATCTCTTGTTTAGAAACTTCTCTTAAGCTATACTGGCCATATAATGATGTTTTCCCTTCTTTGGATTGTTATCTTGTAGTAGTAAATCTAATCTTACAAACCAAATTAGGTAATAAAACTTTACCTTGTGGCCATTAGCAATACGAGTCTTTAGAAAGGGATTGAGCTTTTTTTTGTTTTGTTTTTTCTGGTGAAATCTCTCTCTCTCTCTCTCTTCTTTTTTACTGAAAATTTTGTTCGTTTTGGTTGTTACCGCTTTTTAACCTCACATACCTGATACAAGTATATTCATTCAAAAACTCTGTAGAAAAAGATCGGTGTTCATCTTTTCATCCTCTTCTTCATTTCAATTACTAAATAATGTTGTCTTATTATTATTGCACATCACTTTTAGTACACGTGATGAAGTAAAAGAACAACAACAAAACACTGACAAAAACAAAGCCTTTTTGGGTGTTCTTATTATCATTTTCATCGTTTCTACGGTAAGATTCTGTAGAGCCAGACTAGCGTTTGAAACGTAAAATCTAAGGTAACATTATGTGGTACCAGAGAAGCATTTCCAATTTAAAATCCTCTAGTGTCGTGCCAGCATTTCTAACGAAAAACTCTGAGGTGTAAGGAAAACGTTTCTAATTTAAAATCCTCTAGTGTCGTTCCAGCATTTCTAATGAAAAACTCTGAGGTGTGAGGAAAACGTTTCTAATTTAAAATCCTCTAGTGTCGTGCCAGCATTTCTAACGAAAAACTCTGAGGTGTGAGGAAAACGTTTCTAATTTAAAAATCCTGTAATGTCAGGTAAGATTTTCTGTGTTAAGATTCTGTGATATCAGGCAACAGTTTGCTCAAGGATTCAATAAGGTGTCTGTTAAAATGGTGACTTTTGAGCAGCTTACCGCCGATAATAGAAAGGACTGTGACTCAGATTTGACATAATTCTTATCGTAAACAAAAATCATTTTCGATATAATCAGATATGACATTTCAAAGGTTGAAGATTTCATCTCCTTACAACTGTTTTCCAAAGTACCTAGGTCCCCTCATAGCTGTCTTTTAAAGTACCTAGGTCCCCTCATAGCTGTATTAATGTCCCCTCATAACTGTTTCTCAAAGTATATTGGTCCCTTCATAACTGTCTTTTAAAGTATATAGGTTATCTCATAGCTGTATCAATGTCCCCTCATAGCTGTCTTTTAAAGTATATAGGTCCCCTCATAGCTGTATCAATGTCCCCTCATAGCTGTCTTTTAAAGTATATAGGTCCCCTCATAGTTGTATCAATGTCCCCTCATAACTGTTTCTCAAAGTATATAGGTCCTCTCATAGCTGTATCAATGTCCCCTCATAACTGTTTCTCAAAGTATATAGGTCCCTTCATAACTGTCTTTTAAAGTATATAAGTCCTCTCATAGCTGTATCAATGTCCCCTCATAACTGTTTCTCAAAGTATATAGGTCCCCTCATAGCTGTCTTTTAAAGTATATAGGTCCTCTCATAGCTGTATCAATGTCCCCTCATAACTGTTTTCAAGATATCAATGTTCCCTCATAGCTGTTTTCAAGGTATCAATGTTCCCTCATAGCTGTTTTCAAGGTATCAATGTTCCCTCATAGCTGTTTTCAAGATATCAATGTCCCTCATAGCTGTTTTCAAGGTATCAATGTCCCCTCATAGCTGTTTTTCAAGATATCAATGTCCCCTCATAGCTGTTTTTCAAGGTATCAGTGTTTTGTTTAAGGTTTCTATTTGTTTGAATTAACAGTTTCATTACAAATTACAGAAACTACAATATGGGACGTTAAACGTCTCTGGGACGTACGTCATAATAAGGTCGTTTCTGTTTTAGTTGATCATATAAATGCATTTTTTTTTGTTTGTCTGTAGTTGAGCACAAACCTACAAAATGAACTATCTGTGCTGTTTTCCATCACGGTTATCAAAACACAATTTCTAGTGTTATAAGTCCACAGACTTGCCGCTGTGCCACTGGAGGGCATTTTCTTTTGTTTGTTTGTAGTTGAGCACAAACCTACAAAATGAACTATCTGTGCTGTTTTCCATCACGGTTATCAAAACACAATTTCTAGTGTTATAAGTCCACAGACTTGCCGCTGTGCCACTGGAGGGCATTTTCTTTTGTATAACTAAAAAATGAAAATTTTATTTATTTAATAATTCGATAAGGCTTTCATCAGGCGATTAGAAACTACGGTATAATATATATATATATATAATCCTGCAGTTATAAATAATACAACTGAAAAAAAAACTGAGGTAATTCAATTTCCAGGAATTTCCATCAATTATTGCTGTTTAATCGTGAATTAACCATTAAATTTGCATGAAAATGTCCACAATTGTACGAGGTTTACAAACAAAGCTAGCGCGTCTTATTCATTATAAGTAAAGATAACTCAACATTTGATTTGTGTTCAGTATTCCGTCATGACAGATACATTTTATTTTGCTTATTGTTTGTAGTTATGCACAAAGCTACACAATGGGCTATCTGTGCTCCGCCCACCACGGGCATCGAAACCCGGTTTCTACCGTTGTAAGTCCGCAGACGTACAGCTGTGCCACTTGGGGGCGACAGATACATAGAAGCTCAATTAAAGTATATGGGCGCCCGCAGGAAGGGGCTAGAGGAGGCATTTGCCCCCCTTACGTTTTCCAACAAAATCGGGACGACTAGCACAGATAGCCCTCGACTAGCTTTACGCAATTCTAAACAAAACACACACAAAAATTCAGAACGGGACAAGAGGGGGCATTTACCCCTCACATTTTTACAAAAAAAAATTGCACGCATCATGATGTAAACTTAACATCGTAATTAAACTAAATATTTTTAGTAACTTTTATTAAAACTGTAAATTTGTGTTTGTGTCTAAGCACATATTATTTTAGTCTGTTGATTTACACTGTAAAAGCTGATCCCCTATATACATGTTTTGCCCCCTCCCTTCAAAATATATCTGTGGGCGCCCATGTTAAAGTATTTAGTAGAAAGTAGAGTGAACACACAAATCCAGCTAATGGAAACCGAGGAATTTCAATTTTTTAGTCTCTAGCGAGATTTCGAATATAAATAAAATTGTTTCAGGCATTCTGAGTATTTTTTGTTTTTACTCACGTGAAACAGAAGTTTTTCATTCTGCCACTTCTACATTTCACGAGAATTTTGTTTTGCTGCGATTTATTTAATGAAGAGGCCTTTTTATGATACACGTTTTATATAGGCTTAAAGCTTAAAACGTGTATCATAAATCTGATACAAGTAACAGAGTGGGGAGCTTTAAGCCT
Organism: Limulus polyphemus; assembly: GCF_000517525.1. Taxonomy (NCBI): domain Eukaryota; kingdom Metazoa; phylum Arthropoda; class Merostomata; order Xiphosura; family Limulidae; genus Limulus; species Limulus polyphemus. The sequence goes on from NW_013666964.1 coordinate 231,730, forward strand.
ATAACTCTGTTACTTGGTATCAGATTTATGATACACGTTTTACGTAGGATTAAAGCTCCCACTCTGTCACTTCTAGAGATTGACAAAGCGACTTTTTCCTTAGATATCAGATGTGTGACGTAATGTTTAGACTTTAGAGCGTCACTATTGTTTGTTTGTTTGTACTTAAGCACAAAGCTACACAATAGGCTATCTGTGCTCTGCCCACCATGGTTGTCAAAACCCGGATTCTAGTGTTGTAAGTCCGCAGACATGCCGCTGTGCCACTGAGGGGGCATCACTATTGTTAACAAGAGGGAATCTTCGATAGCAGCGTTACTTAAAATTATTTTATTCTAGTCAGGATTAGAGTAAATTAATCTATGATACCCCCCTTTTTTCTCCTTTTTATGAGCTATATTTTTGTGCGCCAGAAATGCCAAGCGTGGGGCGCGCGTGTTTCCGATTCGATTTTTTTACTCATCAAGATCTCTACCAGCCTACCCTCAAATTAAAATTTTAGTAGGCAGGATTAGAGTAAATTAATCTATGAGATCTTGGGCGTGGTCAAATACGTCAATCGAAGGGTTTGACCTCCTGGCTACCCAGTGACACAGCGGCATGTCTGCGTACTTACAACGCTAGAACCCTGGTTTCGATACATGTTGTGCGTAAAGCACAAATAGCCCATAGTGTAGCTTTGTGCTTACCTTCAAACAAAGAAACAAACAAAATTGACCTTCTAAGTCCAAATCGGCCAAGAGATGACGGTGCTATGAGTTAAAAGTTTTACTAGAAAAAACAAAAAAAAACGTCGGAGCCATTCTACGAGCCGCGGCTAAAAGTTACACTTAAAAACTGTTGTTTGTTTGTTATTAAGTACAAAGTCCGCAGACATACCGTTGCGCCGCTGGGGGCTACTTAATAACAAAAGTAGAAAAAAACAAAACAAACGATAATAAACCTCTATCACTGCTATTTAAGGGATATATTCTGTGGAAAACACTCATCAATTTGTTGCAGTGTCGATCTTACGGAATGTTATCATGGCCAAGTGGTTAGGGGGCGCTCGACTCGCAATCTGAGGGTCGCGGATTCGAATCCCCCGTCCCACCAAACATGCTCGCCCTTTCAGCCGTGGGGGCGTTATAAAGTGACAGTCAATCCCATTA
>NW_013666964.1:233880-236635 GCF_000517525.1 Limulus polyphemus
GCTTCCGAAGTGCGTTACATTCTAATCGATCGATGGAACCACTTCCGTTTTACTCTTAACGGCACCAGTTTTTTTTTTTCTGTTGCAAAAAGTTCAGATTGTGAAAGACGTATGTTTTGGTTTCAGTTGAGAAAAGGTCAAATTGAAAAGACGTACTTGGGACAAGTTGATCATTCTGAAACTGAAAAAAGACGTATATTTTGGTTTCGGCCCAGGAAAGATTAACTTGAAAAGACATATATTTTGGTTTCAATTGAAAGACGATCAAATCGTAAAAGACATGTTGGTTTCAGTTTAAAAATGATCAAATTGTGAAAGACATATATATTTCGATTTCAATTGGGGAGAGATAAAACTGTAAAAAAAAACATACATTCTGGTTTCTGGTTTCACTTGAGGAAAGATCAAATTGTAAAAGATATATTTCGGCTTAAGTTACGGAAACATATTTTGAAAGACATTTTTTTTTTGAGAGCCTGCAGCACTTCACCTGTCTGTATGTTTGTGTATTGTAGAAGCTGTGCCATATACTAGCCTCCTTTCCGTATATCCACGCGCAGATGCATTTGTCTTGTCTAAGCAAATACTGCATCCCAGGAGAATCCCCAAGTTTTCTAACGGTTGTGTCACTATCTTCAAAAAGATAATGTGTTTTCATAAAAGTTTTTGGATAAATCCTGGGGCTTCTCCGCTATTTGCTGCTTTACTTCTGCAGCTGTTTATTGCAGTTGAAAACAGGGGCGTCGTTTCAGAAAAAAAAAGTAAGGGGAGGGTCAACATATAGAAAAGGCCGGATACAAAGAGTGTTAAATAAATTGATCACTGCTTTGAGGAGTTTAACCAAGTAGGGAAAAGCTGATAAATTGATCACTGCTTTGAGGAGTTTAACCAAGTAGGGAAAAGCTGATAAATTGATCACTGCTTTGAGGAGTTTAACCAAGTAGGGAAAAGCTGATAAATTGATCACAGCTTGGAGGAGTTTAACCAAGTAGGGAAAAGCTGATAAATTGATCACTGCTTGGAGGAGTTTAACCAAGTAGGGAAAAGCTGATAAATCGACGTATATGTTACCTTAAGATCTTTAGAAAGCATGATCCATATATATACAAGGAATATTTAATTTAAATGTATATATATAACGTTTAAGTTTAAACATATATATACTATACAAGGTAACGTTTAATTAATAAATAGTGTATATATATATATATATATATATATACAAGGAATATTTTAATTTAAATGTATATATATATAACGTTTTAAGTTAAATACACACATATATATATATACAAGGAACGATTTTCGGCTTCTCTACAACTGTAAAATTTACATTACAAGTGTGAACATATTTTGATATTATTGTTGAATGTTCTGTTTTATAACAGCACAGATTTAAAGAGATTCATTGGAAAGCACGTGATAACACAAGGAACTTGAAACTGACGAGAATGAAAAGCAGACAATAGACAAAATGATGGCAAGGAATACAGAAGAAGTGATATGGATAGTTGGGATGTCAAGGAAGGTTACTGTTAAGGTTGTCAAGGAAAGTTGCTGTTAAGGATGTCAAGAAAAATTACTGTTAAGGATGTCAAGGAAGGTTACTGTTAAGGATGTCAAGGAAGGTTACTGTTAAGGATGTCAAGAAAAGTTACTGTTAAGGATGTCAAGGAAGGTTACTGTTAAGGTTGTCAAGGAAGGTTACTGTTAAGGATGTCAAGAAAAGTTACTGTTAAGGATGTCAAGAAGGTTACTGTTAAGGATGTCAAGGAAGGTTACTGTTAAGGTTGTCAAGGAAGGTTGCTGTTAAGGATGTCAAGGAAGGTTACTGTTAAGGATGTCAAGAAAAGTTACTGTTAAGGATGTCAAGGAAGGTTACTGTTAGGGATGTCAAGAAGGTTACTGTTAAGGATGTCAAGGAAGGTTACTGTTAAGGATGTCAAGGAAGGTTACTGTTAAGGATGTCAAGAAAGTTACTGTGAAGGATGTCAAGAAAAGTTACTGTTAAGGATGTCAAGGAAGGTTACTGTTAAGGATGTCAAGAAGGTTACTGTTAAGGATGTCAAGGAAGGTTACTGTTAAGTCAGTTAGTTTTTATTGAATATAACAATTTTCACTTGAACACGCGCTTGCTGTTATAGCTAATTAACGTATTTCATCTCAGCCGTAACCTATCACCCCTCTAATTTAATTATGGACTTAACATTCCGCCTAGGGAATCTCCAGGAAGACTATACATTGTAAAAATTCGACGAATCTAATGGGGTGGGATAATTTAAAAGGACAAGTGAAATGAGTTGGAAAATTAAGTAAACGTCAGGGCATGTCATACATTATGAAATAATCCCCCTTTTACTAAGAGCGCCAGCCTTTGGGGATTTCAACTTTTACTTTAAACTACTGCTGATTAAAATTGACTTTCAACGAGGATTACAAGATCGCTACTTTCTGTTCGTAATCAAAGGAATAAAAGCAGTTTTAACGCAGAGACAAACTGAAAGTCGCATATTGAACGAAGTCACTTCTGTTTACCCCCAAATCACCAAAACTGCTTTATTTCACGATATTTAAATTTCCGCCACTCATAATTTGATGATAATTTTGACCTCCGTCTTTCTTTATAACATATATAAAAAGTTGTTTGAAGAAAAATATTTGGAAAAAAAATTAGGTTTTATATATATATGTTAACAAATAGGTTTATTATTGCTAGAACTGTTGCTGTTTGTAATTAAACATAGACCTACACAAT
>NW_013666964.1:237409-240563 GCF_000517525.1 Limulus polyphemus
ACCACCCCGGATTCTAGCGTTTAAAACCCCCAACACACCCCGGGGGGTTCGGGGGGGGGGGGGTTGCTAGAACTACTCGAAGGCTCACAAATTAAACTTTGAAATACCTTTCTTCAGTAAGTACCTGTTGAAAAACAAAATAATTATTACCTTACTTCGAATACTGGCTGGAAAAGTTCGTTTTTTGTATTTCAATTATTTCGTTTTTCTTACATTCTAATTTATGACATATAAAAAACACACGAAAACTTACCAATTTGACCTTCCGACATGACCCCACAAAACTTTTCGCCGTTCAGCTCGAAAAAGTCGGCTTCGCATTTGTCGTCGTATTCAACATCAAACAACTCCACCTGGATGCGTAACTTACAAACGAATCTTGAGCTTTTTACGATGACGTAATCACAGATTCGGCGATTTTCATAGGTCGACGGAAAGTTGGGGCTAGAGAGCTCGAACTGGGAATGGGTGAATCTGTCATCGCAGCTAGGAGGCGGGCACTCTTGCTGGACAGCAGTGAGAAGGAAACCCAAGCCGAAAACATCTTCATCGGAGTGAAACTTCATGGTCACTTCCGAACCTTTAAAGTGGACAATACCTGCAGGAAGGACATTAAATGTAGCTTCTAGCAAACGGCGCATTGATAATTTAGATACACCTATATAAACTTAGTATCTTGTATATTTAATATAGCAAAGTTGCACGTTCCCACTGCGCTGTGTCCATTGTAGGGATCGAGCTCCGAAGTTTAGCGTTATAAGCTCTGAAAGTTACCCTCTGAGCCACTAGGGGTCACACATAGAAGAATAGTTGAATCATAATGTAACTTGTAACGCCCTCCACACTATACCGAAAAGAAAATTTTGGAAATTTAAGAAGAAAAACGCTTACAGGCTAAAAGAACATTTTTGACGTTTGCACATTTGTCAGACGTTTCACATAAGGTATACATACTCTAAAAGCGTTTCGTGAAATGGTCCATTTTGTGGTTTTTGGTAAACAGTTACTAAGCGTTTATTGGGTGATTTGATTTCGATCTACGAAATAGCTTATAAGTTTCTATATTGAGTTACAAGAGATCTATATGTTTTCAACCAATCAGAAAGTTCACATTACATTACTAACATCATATGGTAGAGATCTATATGTTTTCAACCAATCAGATGGTTCACATTACATTACTAACATCATATGGTAGAGATCTATATGTTTTCAACCAATCAGATGGTTCACATTACATTACTAACATCATATGGTAGAGATCTATATGTTTTCAACCAATCAGATGGTTCACATTACATTACTAACATCATATGGTAATGAATCAAATATATGTATATATAACTGACTGAAGAAGATATACGAATAAGTAAGTACCATTTATGTTACTCATTCTTCAAGTATCTATCTATATATCACGTGTGTGAAGCAGAAGAGAAAACAAACACTAGGTATGTAACCTACAGCTCGCGATATAAAAGGTGTGGTCTTCAATTTTGAGCTATTCTTTATCCAAGGTTATCAATACTGGTTATTATTAACTCTCCATAACCTAGTTCGAGAATAGACTGGACTTCACATTCTCTTAATGGCCGAAATTCACAACTTTGGTGTAAAAATAGAACTATATTTAAAAGCTGCCATTATTAAGTTCAGAACAGTATGTTAGGTTTTTAGTAACATATAGAAAAAACAAAAGAGTACAGACATATTAAGATATAAACCTTACTTTTCACCAGCTTTATTTTCATGATGAATTTGTATTTTGTATTTATGGCAAAGGTACCAAGGCTATCTGCTGTAGTCCCTAATTTCGAATTACATATCAGAGCAAAATAAGCCGTTAACAAAGGTATCAAGGCTATCTGCTGTAGTCCCTAATATCGAATTACATATCAGAGCAAAATAAGCCGTTAACAAAGGTATCAAGGCTATCTGCTGTAGTCCCTAATATCGAATTACATATCAGAGCGAAATAAGCCGTTAACAAAGGTACCAAGGCTATCTGCTGTAGTCCCTAATATCGAATTACATATCAGAGCGAAATAAGCCGTTAACAAAGGTATCAAGGCTATCTGCTGTAGTCCCTAATATCGAATTCCATATCAGAGAGAAATAAGCCGTTAACAAAGGTACCAAGGCTATCTGCTGTAGTCCCTAATATCGAATTACATATCAGAGCAAAATAAGCCGTTAACAAAGGTACCAAGGCTATCTGCTGTAGTCCCTAATATCAAACAGTCCGAGCTACAGAAAGTGGAAAATCGCTAAACTATCACTCCTGTTAATAACACACAATGTGTCCTGCAGGTTGTTTTTGTCGCGCGACACACTACTACGTGTGTCTTGATCCCGTTTCGTAATTTAAAAACAATAAGCAAAGAAATCTTAACGATTTCAAGTATCTAATTTTTAGTGGTTAGCGTGCCTGCCTGTGAATCCGAAAATCGTGATTCATGCCTCGATACCGTCGAAAAAAAAAACGCGCTCCGCAGTGGATGCGTTATATGGATGACAGTAAAAACCCTACTATTCAACTATAGTAGCCCATGAGCTGACAATAAAACCCTACTATTCAACTATAGTAGCCCAACAGCTGACAATAAAACCCTACTATTCAACTATAGTAGCCCAAGAGATGACAGTAAAAACCCTACTATTCAACTATAGTAGACCATGAGCTGACAATAAAACCCTACTATTCAACTATAGTAGCCCAACAGCTGACAGTAAAAACCCTACTATTCAACTATAGTAGCCCATGAGTTGACAGTAAAAACCCTACTATTCAACTATAGTAGCCCAACAGCTGACAGTAAAACCCTACTATTCAACTATAGTAGCCCAAGAGCTGACAATAAAACCCTACTCTACTATAGTTGAATTTGAATAGTAGGGTTTTACTGTCAGCTGTTGGGGGGCTACTATAGTTGAATAGTAGGGTTTTACTGTCAGCTCTTGGGCTACTATAGAATGAGTTGACAGTAAAACCCTACTATTCAACTATAGTAGCCCAACAGCTGACAGTAAAATCCTACTATTCAACTATAGTAGCCCAAGAGCTGACAATAAAACCCTACTATTCGACTATAGTAGCCCAACAGCTGACAGTAAAATCCTACTATTCAACTATAGTAGCCCAACAGCTGACAGT
>NW_013666964.1:241282-246457 GCF_000517525.1 Limulus polyphemus
TTCTTTAGATAAAAATATTCTAATTCCATCAATGTTTCTATTTAGTAGTATAAACATCTGTCTTCACGGCTTTGGTTCACATCTTTAAGTGTATATCCTAAGATGGCAAGATTTCTACTAAACAATAAAGTATCCCTACACTTGCGACCAAAAACGTATCTAGAACCCATATTTAGTATTATTTACCACTATTGTAGAGGATATCTACTCTCGTTAGAAAAAGTACGGAGAGGAGTAATGAAGCGTTTCAAACATTATAATATAAAACAGACAAAATAGCTTTCACTACCATCTTTTGGTATAATGAGGTCTTAATGATCTACTAGGTTAATCATGTTTCTCTGTTTATCAGTCATCTAGTTTTGTGTTCGTTATATAACCGAAATGTATCCAAGTAGAACTTTTAAGATCAACTTTACACCAGTTTCTTTTCTTTCCATTCCCCGGAGGTTCAACGTTATGTTTGAGGGCTTATAACGCTTGAAAATCGGGTTTCATTTCCCCCCGGTGAACATAGCATAGATGGCTCATTATGTAGCTTTCCGCTTAATAACAAAGAAACCAGTCTTATCATCACAGGTGTGTGACTTTCAGTAATTCGTAATACACTCATTAATAGAACTCTTTTTTTTTTTTCTTTTCCAGACATAATACAAGTAGGCCACAGAGCCTAAAAATCCTTGGGTTTTGGGTATTTCAAACAAAATATGAAATACGTTTAAAACATTTCATTTTTCTACACGTATTTATTTTATTGTACCTCGGAGGGTCAGCGGTAAGTATACGCATTTACAACACAAAAATCCGGGGTTTGATTCCTCGCGATGGACATAGTGCAGATAGCCCTTTGTATAGCTTTGCACTAACAAAATACTTACTTGATCATAAATATTATCAATGATGAATTTAAGAGTGGGATTCAAACTGAGATCGATAATATTCTTTTATCATAATTATTCTCATAGTTACTGGAGGAAACATCATCATACTTTTATGTATATACCTTTTACGGGAAGCACGTGCCTCTTCGTACGCTGTCGAGCGACGTCACTGTATATAACTGTTGGAAACAATCTTCGAAAATGTCTTGGTGTATAGCATTAATGACCATGAAAGTTAAAGGGGTGTCTGTAAATTCTATGACTGAGCATCAAAGCGATGATTCGGTAAGCTTAGGATTATCTTCATGTGCTTGACATTTTACCCTTTTCCTAAGGTAGATGGCGCTGGGGCTAATCTATCACGTGAGCATTGCCGCGAAGAAGCTTGTTAAGGAAATTCCTTGTTTCAACATGCCTTCCGTTATTCGCATAGTTATTGACACTAATGGATTTCAAAACAGATCCCAGATGATGAATTGTTCAGTCGTCTTAAGCCTAGTTTGATCAAGACTGAAGCCATAAATCTTATTACCTATTATCATCCCTAATGTTAGCAGAGATGCTTAAATAATGTAGCTTTCCTGTAAGTCAACAGGAAACTGTTGTTTCTTTTCAAAACGTCAGTGTTTGTTAAACGAAAGACATTGTACCTTGAAATATATATATCGTCTTGAAAGTTTCACTGTTACAGTTAGAAACTGGTCGTTGAGATTACCGGGTTCATGACAGAATGAATCATTAATTACTTACTAAATCAAACTAATTTCAGCAACAACAACAGCAAAAAAGAAGTTTTCCAATCAATTTACAAGCCTTTAACAGTGTAGGTTTAATAATTGACAATCTTACTGTAGACTCACCGATAATTAATCTTATTCTATCTAGTACTCTCCAGTTGTAATTTGTTTAGATCTAAATTAGTATCGTGGATAATTCTGCTTTAAAAGATTAGTTGCTTTTACTTAGGTGTTCTTCAGAGTAATGGTTTAAATGATACTTCGTGGGAAAGGAAATAAACCAGATAACTATTTGTACAGTCGTACATACCTACTTGTATGTACAGCCGTGCATGCTTACCTGCATGTACATTCATGTCTATGTACAGTCACACGTACCTATCTGTATGTGTACAGTCGTACATACCTACTTGTATGTACAGCCGTTCATGCTTACCTGCATGTATATTCACACATGTCTGTATGTACAGTCACACGTGCCTATCTGTATGTGTACAGTCGTACATACCCACTTGTATGTACAGCCGTGCATGCTTACCTGCATGTACATTCATGTCTATGTACAGTCACACGTGCCTATCTGTATGTGTACAGTCATACATACCTACTTGTATGTACAGCCGTGCATGCTTACCTGCATGTACATTCATGTCTATGTACAGTCACACGTGCCTATCTGTATGTGTACAGTCGTACATGCCTATCTATTCCGACAAAAATACGGTTTAGATAATAATGGAACAGTTTCCCCACTTGTTAGTGCAATGATTGGAACAGGTTTATTCCGATAAAATACGGTTTAGATAATAATGGAACAGTTTCCCCACTTGTTAGTGCAATGATTGGAGAAGGGGGGAAAGGGAGGAGTCAAACTAACATAGTTGTTAGCAATAGTTTATGTACACTAACTGGAAACATTAGGGGGGCACATTCCCCCTCTGTCCTATGTTTTAGGCCCCTATGGGGTGTGTGACTGATCAGACAGCCAAAGTGTTTGATTTACTTTCATAAAAGATGTAAACTGTTCCATTATTATCTAAACCGTATTTTATCGCAATAAACCTCTTACTTTCCACTAACGTTAGTCACTTCTGATACACATATGTGTAGCCACAAGAAAGAGCCCATCAGTAGCTCAACGGTAAGTATGAGAGCGTATAACGTAAAAATCGGGATTCGATACTAGCGGTAGGCACAGCACAAATAGCACATTGTGTAGTTTTGTGCTTAACAACAAACAAACAGTTACTGGAAAGATAGTCAGTGATGACTTATCAGATCCCTCCATATTCCGACACTCTTTTTCCCAAGTTCACAGTGTGTGAGACCATTATACTTTTATATATACAGTCTTGCATGACTAGACTCATATACAATATTATCTGGCTACTAGCGTATACCACGTTTAACCTACTGCTGTTGTCTTCCTGTTTCGTTTCATAATACGGCGGTCCCGATCACACATGATGGTCTTCATGTCATTGATTTTCTTCGCACCAGAGATATTACCAGTTGTCATTTAAACCAAACAGCCCGATTTAAAATTAGAATTACTATATAAAGGAGTCACTGAATAAATTTATCATATTGGAAACTTTAATTAATTGATATTTTACACCTTAATGTATAAGTTATATACTGAGAGGACAAGCGTAAGTAATACTCTATTGTTTATTTACTGTAATATATTACATTATAACATATAACTTTATATTGCTAGGTTAGAATGTGTATTAAGGGTTAACCTTAATCTCTTAAGCTGGCTGAACCTTGTGAGGTATTATTGGGTTTACGGCCGAAAATGTCGTTAACAGTAAGAGCACCAAATTGATTAAATGAAGCATTCTAATGGTTAAAGCATGAACTTAAGAACAGTTTATTTAATTATCTGTACAAAGTTTACAAACAATTCTTGATAAGATTTTACGATATTTATACAAAGTTTACAAATAATTATCGATAAGAGTTTATTTGTTTTAGCGCAACCCCACACAATAGGCTATATGTGCTCAGTCCACAGCGGAGATCGAACCCCTGGCTATCTGTGCTAGTCGTCTAGAATTTTCGAATAATAGACTAGTGAGAAGGCAGCTAGTTGACTGTTGCTCATATATAACGCCCCCACGTTCCCAAAACGTGGAGGGCGATTTTCTATTTTTTGGCGGTAAAAGAGAGTTAGCCACAGATTTACGATGCGGCACGCTAATCTTGTGGGCCACGCTCGCCCAACATAAGTAATAATATATGTATTTTAATAACATATCACGCATGTGCAGCAATTCAAAACAAAGTCTGTGTTATGTGACACAACATGAGGTATTTCCTTAATAACAAGCGTGCCGCAAGTCTTGCCTCGCGTGCCACGAGCTGGACAACTTTGACTATACTATGGAGGCTAGATAATGGCAAGTCAGTCAACAGTGGATTCCACAAAACACTTCTTTTTAACCCTTCCTTGGTTAAATTTATTAAGTGTATATATATTATGTAGTAAACATCAATATAGTATTCTAATTCATTACTTTAGAGAATACGTCAGACACGTGCTCTTAGGTATCAGTTACAACACCCACTTCAAGAATTAATTAATCTTTCGTAAAAACCAACATGCTTTTTTTTTATATGCTTCAACGTAGTAAATTACCACAGGAATAATACTTTAACTTAGAAAAAGTAATCAAACCTAGAGTTAGGCTTAGCAAGCTGTTAGAGTATTCTTTTAGTGAAAAATACTAAATATTTAATGAAATACGCTGAGGGTAAATTTGATGTTCTGTTTCAGAATTGCGAACATGTTTTTATTAAATTCCAAAGCACGAGTTTTTCAGCTTATTAGGAACGGGGGTCAATTTGATGAACAGAACTCGCAAACTCCCAATTTTGAGGCATCCAAAAATATAAATCAATTACTTTTTTTTTTCTAGGATAGCACTTTCTGGAAAGAATACGGTTCTTGTTTTTTTAGACGATAAAGAAATTTAAGAAGCTGTAATACAAGTTATCGTCTGCGACTCCTAGTTTGAGAATAACTGTTTTAAAATAGCAATGTCTAAAAATAAAGATATACTATTAAGTGAAAATATACAAATTCATCTCTCAGCATATAAAATATTACCGGGATAATAACTGATAACGGTAAGTTTAAACATATGAAATATTACTGGGATAATAACTGATAACTGTAAGTTTAAACATATGAAATATTACCGGGATAATAACTGATAACGGTAAGTTTAAACATATGAAATATTACCGGGATAATAACTGATAACGGTAAGTTTAAACATATGAAATATTACCGGGATAATAACTGATAACGGTAAGTTTAAACATATGAAATATTACCGCGATAATAACTGATAACGGTAAGTTTAAACATATGAAATATTACCGCGATAATAACTGATAACGGTAAGTTTAAACATATGAAATATTACCGGGATAATAACTGATAACGGTAAGTTTAAACACCGGGATAATAACTGATAACTGTAAGTTTAAACATATGAAATATTACCGGGATAATAACTGATAACGGTAAGTTTAAACACCGGGAT
>NW_013666964.1:247311-249025 GCF_000517525.1 Limulus polyphemus
AGTTCAGGAAAGGTGAAAGTTAAGGGTTGTGAAGTTCAAGAAAGGTGAAAGTTAAGAGTTGTGAAGTTCAGGAAAGGTGAAAGATAAGGGACGTGAAGTTCAGGAAAGGTGAAAGTTAAGGGTTGTGAAGTTCAAGAAAGGTGAAAGTTAAGAGTTGTGAAATTCAGGAAAGGTGAGGGTTAGTTGTTTAGTTGGGCTGTTCAGTTAGGTACAGGTGAATGTCAAAGGTTGAGATGGGCTGTGAAATTAATTAAAGGTGCATGTTAAGGGTTTAGACCACTAGACATAGCTTTAAGCTTAGACTTACGTGTGACTCCTGAAGGGTTGTATCCGCATAGCCTTTCTCCAGCCAGGTCAATGTAGTCCTTGCTACACTCTTCACTCTCTTCCAGGTCCAGTACGTTAAAGAGGAACGTTACGGAGCACCACGCGGAGGAGTTCCGGCGGACAGTGTACTGACAGTCTAGGTTGGGACCGTAATTGTTTGGAAATGAACTACTCTTAATGACAGTGAGTTGACTGTGTGTGGTCAGTTGGCAGGCAGATATCAAAGTGTCGTCCTGGTATAAAGAAGTGGTCAGTTTGTTAGCAAGTTGGCTCTCTAAAGTTGGCATTGTTGTTGCGTTGTCCGTCATCCCTTCGAAAGGAAGGGTACTATTTACAGCGGGATCGGTCCCTCCGAGAAGCGGCATGAGTACCACGTTAGAGCCGTTACTTCTGTCAATGTCCGTAGTAGGTCCATCAGTGGCGTTTATAACGTAGGGATATCCTTCGGACCAGGTTAAGGAAAGAAACGCAAGCCACAAAACGTGTCTAAACATAGTTGCTGATGGTTACAATATCAGGAAGAACTGTTTCGTATTATTAAACGGTCGTTGCGCTGGACGATCGGCTTCTCTAACCAGCTGCACGAGCTATCTGACACGATGCTCATCCCGCGCGTGTTCTGATGTAGCAAATGCCGTCAGCAGTTATCGATTGACGAACTTGGCTCAAGGAAGTGCAAGCCAAGCCGACTACAGGAATTTTCCGCACCAAGTATATATTCAACTGAAAACTAAGTCCGTAACTGATAAAGCAATACCGTATTCAGGATTCGTGTACTTCGTTGGCTCTATTTTTTCCAATCCCGTAATACCTCCAGGCCAGTGAGTTAAAGGCTACTAAGAGAGAGAGAGAGAAGAAAAAAAAGAAGAAGCTAAAAACGCGTTTGTCACGTTTATGTGACGCTGTTCAAACACACCCAAACAAAGGTAACTGATGAAATACGTCATAGTATGTGAACTTAAACAAATACATGTTCAATACAGAGTTCTCTTAGTGAGAACAAAGTGTTTTCATTCAATATAAACTCAGTATTTAGTTTGAGGAAAAGTAAATGATATATTTGATAATAAAACATTTTGTGTACTAAGTAACAGGAAATGTACTTTCTTTGTCGTACCTAAACAAATGAAGAAATTATGAACACAAGTTTGATTTGGGTATGGCGTTTGTCGAACAGTGTGTGTGTTCCGGTGGAGTTTTGATTTGGGTATGGCGATTTGTCGAACAGAGTGTGTGTGTTCCGGTGGAGTTTTGATTTGGGTATAGCGATTTGTTGAACAGAGTGTGTGTTCCGGTGGAGTTTTGATTTGGGTATAGCGATTTGTCGAACAGAGTGTGTGTGTTCCGGTGGAGTTTTGATTTGGGTATGGCGTTTGTCGAACAGTGT
>NW_013666964.1:250025-253065 GCF_000517525.1 Limulus polyphemus
TGTGTGTTCCGGTGGAGTTTTGATTTGGGTATAGCGATTTGTCGAACAGAGTGTGTGTTCCGGTGGAGTTTTGATTTGGGTATAGCGATTTGTCGAACAGAGTGTGCGTGTGTGTGTGTTCCGGTTGGTTAACGGCAACTTTCGGAGTTTATAACGTTTACATTTGGGGTTCGATACCCTTGGCAGACACAGAGGAGGAAGATTATTGTGAAGCTTTGCGTTAAATCAAACAAACGATTAGAATTTAAGCGTAATGAATTGGCAAGTCTTACACTCATTAATACTCCTAACAATGTATAGTTGTTGGATTTCGTGTGTTAACCACAGCAAACCTTAGTAAAGCACACGTGGAATAACACTCCTTATAAAGTCTCATTGTTGAAAGTGGTGTGCTAATCACGAATATCACAGTGCTTGTGTTTTACCTTTAAATTAGTCAACATTTTTTATAATAGTCTCAGGCTCGAGTCTTCTGTAAGATCACTGTAAACCTGTACCTTGAGAAGTCAACATTTCTTTGTTCTCTGCGTGTTTAAATCTTTGTATATTTGAGTCAGTTGTCGCATAATTACTCTTGAACAATAAAGCCCAATTCAACAACATCAGTCAAGTACATACTATTAGTTGGGGCAGGCTGATCCTACGGTAGAGCTTTGGATATCACAGCTAACCAGCTGAGTTCAAATCTCGGAGATGCCTCTAAATATTGATCGAACTATAAGCTGTTGGTGCGTTATAAGAGTACAATCAATTCCTTAGCGAGAATGGTGGATGGTAGGGTACTGCTGATTAGATGTCTTCCACCTGATAAATAGTTCAAATTTAAGGATGACAGCATATAGTTTTAGTAGCTTTGCCATAAATACAAACACAACAGCCCTCGGTGGCTCAGCGGTAAGTCTAAGGGCTTGTAACACTTAAATTCGAGTTTCGATACCCGCGATGGGTAGAGCACGGATAGCTTAACGTGTAGTTTTGTACTTAACAACAAACAAAGAAACAATATGATTTCAGCTGTATTGATGTCGAAAATCTACGTTTATTTTTCGTTTTGCATCCTGTGTTGTTGTTTTTTTCCTACATTTTAAAATGTATTTTCAACACACTTCAGTTCTTACACCGAAACGAGTCCGTCTTCATTCGTCACGTATCAGTGGCTCACTGCCAGCTAGATCTAAGCGTTCCTCCAGTTACTGCGGTTGTGACTTGCCTGTTTTTAGCTCTTTACTTTAAGATAGTTTCGTCTCGCTGAACGAAATGGTCGAAGGAAACTTTTTGGGATGGCACGTGCCAGTGGTGATAGAAGTAAGGTGTTGAAACGAAGTATACAGTTGGGTGATAAAATATTAATTGTAAAATTTCCACTACGAGAAGAAAAGACGGAGTGAAATATTTCATCGTATGAGTTGAACTTTAATATCGCTTTTAACTTTTTTTTAGAATAAATATACTCGTAACAATAAATACCCAACTGATGTGATACCTTGGCATCCGTATTGAAACAAAATAACATAAAAATCCTCACACCAAGATGCGTTCTGTCAGATTTGTGCTTATTTCGATGGTGACAAGTGATTACGTGGTTGTAGGGTAAGAGTCTTCTGTCGCGAATCTGTTTGTATACGGTTTTCTATTGAACTCGTAGGTTTTACAAGAGGATTCTCGACGAAGACAGATTCTGGCCCTTTTCCCGTACATTCATCAATTTTCCCACGCTAGACTTGTGGTTTTACTAAGGTCAAGCCCCTGGAAAAGGACTTCTCCTTGAAGTAGACGAGTATTACTGCACATTCTGTCTTTGTAATTTGAATGGAGTGACAAACAGCCTTACAAATAGCCTTACGAATGTAATACCAGTTATATATTTGTTGTTTTAAGTGCAACGCTATAGAAAGGACTATCTGTGTCGTGGCACAGCGGTATGTCCGCGGACTTACAACGCTAGAATCCGAGTTTCGATACCCGTGGTGGGCAGAGCACAGATAGCCCATTGTGTAGCTTTGTGCTTAATTGCAAACAAACAAACAAACAGACAACACAACTAAAGATCCAGTAACGGAAAATGTTCAGCATTAAGGTATCCTAGTGACCGTATCCTAGTGACAGTATCCTAGTGACATCAGAACATCCATTCGCCAGGCATTTGTTGGTTAAATATCTCAATAAACAGAAAAACTGTCTGCTATTACTGGCTCGAAACACTTTGTTTGAGTACTTAAACATCAATTCATGTCGTAGTGAACAGTGGAGGTAGTACGTACGGTTGATACACAGGACATGAGTATGGTGGTTAATGTTATGACTGTAAACGTATTAGATACGAAATGACTCGGGAAATACGGACTATATACGTCGAATATATATATATATAATAACATTGAATAAACCAAGGTTTTTTACTCCCTACCGCCCCCCCCCCCAATGCCTCGCTTTGTTAATTATTCCTTAATTCGCTCTCAGAAAAATTAAAGCCCTGAATTTACCCATAAAATACCCAAATGTTCGAATGTTATCATTAAATCCAAATGTTTCTAAGCTTTATGAAACCAGCAACCAGAAACTCTTTTACTTCCCAAATTTCTATGTTAATTCTGGCCATCGATTGTGCTAGAACGGAATAAGTTAGCTTATGTTCTAGTCAGTGCTTCTATTGCCTGATTTGTATTACAAATATGTCAAATAAGTTACAATTTTATTATATATTTATATTTAGTTGCTGGGCTCAATGTTTATGACTGTTCTCTTTGACCCCTTTGGTTGAGCGGTATTTGCTTTCTTATGCTAATTTTCGTTTTATAGGTTCATAAAAATAAGCTAAAGGTCACTGAAGAAGCTCGGAGTACATGCTGGTATTCCTTCTAGGTTCATAAAAATAAGCTAAAGGTCACTGAAGAAGCTCGGAGTACATGCTGGTATTCCTTCTAGGTTCATAAAAATAAGCTAAAGGTCACTGAAGAAGCTCGGAGTACATGCTGGTATTCCTTCTAGGTTCATAAAAATAAGCTAAAGGTCACTGAAGAAGCTCGGAGTACATGCTGGT
>NW_013666964.1:253938-261663 GCF_000517525.1 Limulus polyphemus
AAGAAGAGAGAGAGAACAACCGGTAATGAAATTGTCCACAATACTTTAATTGAATTCTGCTATCTTCCCTTTAATTTTTATTAAATGAATACCCACCTGTTTTGTCCACAAAAAGTCGCAGGTTGAAATCCCGTCACAGGTTTTATAAAAAATACGAAGCTATATCGTAAGGTATTGAAACTCAGATTTTAACGTTGCTAGTTCGCAAACTTACCACTTATCCACCAGGGGTTCTTATCAAGCTTAATTATCATATAAAAAAAGCCTCCCAGTACCACAGCAGTATGTCTGCGGACTTACAACGCTATAATCCGGGTTTCGATACCCGTGGTAGGCAGAGCACAGATAGCCCATTGTGTAGCTTTGTGCTTAATTACAAATAAACATATAAAAAACGGATGACAAATTTAATCAACATCAAATTTATTTTACATTTTTTTTTAGGCTTTAAATACATTTTACCAAAATGACTCGCATATTTTAATACGATGACATATCAAAACAAATACGAGTTTTGGCGCCACAGTAAATACGTTTAACATCTATATATTTTATTTACTGCCAATTACATCTCATTGGGCAATGCGATATCGTAGCGGATAACTTATTGCTGGAAGTTTAACAGAAGAGTATTTGTGTAATACGTGAAACATGCTGAGTGTTTAGTTTAGAAGGATGTGTAATACGTGAAACATGCTGAGTGTTTAGTTTAGAAGGATGTGTAATATGTGAAACATGTTGGGTGTTTAGTTTAGAAGGATGTGTAATATGTGAAACATGTTGGGTGTTTAGTTTAGAAGGATGTGTAATACGTGAAACATGCTGGGTGTTTAGTTTAGAAGGAGATTTTCAAAAATTTTGGTGAATAGGAAATGTTTATTCTTCTAAACTAAACACCCAACATGTTTCACATATTACACATCCTTCTAAACTAAACACCCAGCATGTTTCCCATATTACACATCCTTCTAAACTAAACACCCAGCATGTTTCACATATTACACAAGGAATGACGCTAGACAATGTGTGAATAGCTTAGAAATAAGGTCGTGAGACAGTTCATTGACACTTAAGGTCGTGACATTTCGGAGCCCTTATAACTGCACGTGGTAACTGGAAAATGACGTAGACAATGTGTGAATAGCTTAGAAATAAGGTCGTGAGACAGTTCATTGACACTTAAAATTTCCATTTTAAGTGTTAATGAACTGTCTCACGACCTTATTTCTAAGCTATTCACACATTGTCTAGCGTCATTCCATTTTAAGTGTTAATGAACGGTCACGTGAAAGATGTCACTGATGAATTATTTAGTTACTTACTTATGCCCAGAAATATCTGGAGGTTATGTCTTGCTTATTTTTACTTGTGGGGTAACCACATTGCATGGGTGATAATTGTACTCTGGAAGGATTGGTTGCAATGTTAGAAGTTTACAGCTCACTGAGTGTTATTCAGATGTTTTTCATGTTAGAGACAAGTGTTGTGTTTTCGTTTCATCGACTCATCTGTCCTCCAAAACATTTTACACAGACAGATAGTTTTTTTTCACTGTTCTGCATTGTAAACAGTCTAACTCTGCAATATTACATCTACCGAACACCCCCTAGTTCGAGCGGTTAATATTCTTAGATCTGATGGTTAACAGAGCGGTTAATATTCTTAGATCTGATGGTTAACAGTGTTCCAAATATTACCACATTCTCCAGAGGGATTGTTAAACGACACAATACTTCAACAAAGGAATCTTCTCCTGTTCTTTACAAAAGCTGAAAAATACCAAAAGCAAATCGTTTAGGACACGGAAGATTCGGTACCCACACTTCAACTCAATCCTGACAGCGCTGTCCTCACCTGCAAGGTGAAGATACAACCTTCCAATGCCAATTGTGATTAAGCTGGATATATCTCCTGGTACCGTTAGCACCCGTTAGTTAACTAAGGAACACAAGCCAGATAAATGTTCGGAACCTTTCAACTGCAACCCCAAATCAATGGTTGCTTTGATGAGAAAGACAACCAAAGAAACAGAAATTACAGCAATCATCATTCAACCCTCCAAGTCTTTTGGTGTATATCCAATGCATTTATTTCTCTTTGGTTTACTTAAATGTGGTCTGTTGAGCATACATCCACATACAGTGGAGAATCTGTGGAACGTATGTCAGGATGTGTAACCTCATATCGCTGTCGTCTATCGCAGAAGCTTGTTACTATGGGCACTATCGTGTCATAACGACCATCAGACTGAGCACGATTGATAAGCCGATAGTGATTGCACGGCACCTAGAACGTTGTACATAAAAAGTACACATTATGTACCTTAGTACATAATAGAATAATTTCTGTTTTACTTCTGATCAAATCGAAAGGGTTAGACGTATTAACCACTGACTCATACTTATATAGTCGTTTGTTTGTAATTAAACACAAAGCTACACAATGGGCTATCTGTGCTCTGCCCACCACGGGGATCTAAACCCGGATTCTAGCGTTGTAAGTTTGCAGACATACCGCTGTGTCACTGAGAACTATAAAAAGAAAATAACATATTGCTGCTAAGCCTGACGAAGAGCATCTGGCCAAAACGCAACATTGAAAATAACCTATTTTTTTATCAGTATCTAAATGAGCGTTTACTAGGCCTAGGACAAAAGAGATAACGTTTATTTACATAGCTGAATGAAGCCGAATGGTTAAATGATTTATAATAACAAGGGGAAAAAACGCAATCATATAAAACATTTTTATGGCTCTAAATTTTGAAGTTTTATTTTTTATTTGTTTTTATGAACTTTTAAGACTACTTTGGGCACATAACCTATACACGAAACATGTCAACATGCCTTGTTCAGGCACATAACCTATATGGAAGGTGTCAACAGCACCAACTTCTTGGGATAGTTTAATCGTATAGCGGCCTTTAGCTGCCACTCTTATAACGCATCCAAAACCCCAAAAATTTAAAATAAATTTAATTCCTTACATGTGTTAAGACTATCATCTAAAATGTTTGCTCGTCAACATTAAAGATTCATCAAGTTGTCAAGGACGTCTTTGTGCTTGATTCATAGACATGAATTTAACATAACCTTCATGAAAGATGTCGTTATGTTTCACTCAGTCACATTCATTTAATATAATCTTCATGAAAGATGTTGTTATGTTTCACTCAGTCACATTCATTCAATATAACCTTCGTGAAAGATGTTGTTATGTTTCACTCAGTCACATTCATTTAATATAACCTTCATGAAAGATGTTATGTTTCACTCAGTCACATTCATTTAATATAACCTTCATGAAAGATGTCGTTATGTTTCACTCAGTCACATTCATTTAATATAACCTTTATGAAAGATGTTATGTTTCACTCAGTCACATTCATTTAATATAATCTTCATGAAAGATGTTATGTTTCACTCAGTCACATTCATTTAATATAACCTTCATGAAAGATGTTATGTTTCACTCAGTCACATTCATTTAACATAACCTTCGTGAAAGATGTTGTTATGTTTCACTCAGTCACATTCATTTAATATAACCTTCATGAAAGCTGTTATGTTTCACTCAGTCACATTCATTCAATATAACCTTCGTGAAAGATGTCGTTATGTTTCACTCAGTCACATTCATTTAATATAACCTCCATGAAAGATGTTATGTTTCACTCAGTCACATTCATTTAATATAACCTTCATGAAACACTTCGGCAATAAATCACGCATTCACAGGCACTTAACATAACCTTCATGAAACACTTCGGCAATAAATCACGCATTCACAGGCACTTAACATAACCTTCATGAAAGATGTCGTTATGTTTCACTCAGTCACATTCATTTAATATAACCTCCATGAAAGATGTTATGTTTCACTCAGTCACATTCATTTAATATAACCTTCATGAAACACTTCGGCAATAAATCACGCATTCACACGCACTTAACATAACCTTCATGAAGGGTGTCGGCAATTCTTCATTCTTTAATTTTTTACTCTTTGATAATACGTATTTTTTCATGATAACAGGTTTCACTTATCGAAACCATTATTGCTAGGTATCAGATCATTCCAATATAAAGCTTCTCTTTTATGCTTCCGAAACTTCTATTTCTTTGATAAAACTCCATCCGCTGATCCAGTGGGACTATTAGTATTACTTTTTTTTTTCCTCGAGTTAAATCTTTTGTTGACATAAAAAGAACCTCCAAAGCGCGTTAATATCATAGCTGACTGATTATAGGCAACAAAGAAAGCAAAATATTGACTTTTCAATTAATTTCAAAAACAGTCAAGAGGGCTTTGTTTAGGTGCAAAATAAGAAACAGTAGCAAAAAAAACAAAAAAACGACAACATAGAAAAATATATTAAATTTTGTAAGGCGAAGTTCAAAGAGAGCACCTAAGGTGATTTTTTATACAATTACTCCGAGTTTTATAGACTATTCTCTCAACATTATCGTATACCAACTTAGTGAAAATAACGCGGCCGAGTTAGAAGACCGAAATTGATATCTAGCAAACAAAAAACGGGAGATTTTCTTTAATGGCATCGTACACTCTGCTTTCCCCTCACTGATTCTGTGAACAAAAGAGGAAAAAAAAGAAATAATAATTTAAGAAAACCTTTAGCTACGCTACAGCGTTTAACTTTTTTTTTTTGCTGTATTCTTGCTTATTAAAAGCGTTGACTCGAGACAATATGCACACACATATGTATAACATATATATATATATATGTATTATAGTTTGTTGATTAAGGATTTCTGCACAGAGCTATCTGCGCAGACGTCCCCATTTTTCAACTGATAGTCTGCAGAGAAGGCAGTTTGTCAACAGCACCCACCGCCAACTCTTAGATTACTTTTGACTAACTGAATAGAACGAACCCACTGTCCCGAAATGCAGAGCGCATTTTTGCGGCAACGAAACGCGAACCATGAGCTTCGGGTTCCCAGTTTAACCACAAGGCCACACCCGATCCAATAAACATTTATATGTACAGGAGTTCTTGAAGCGGTCTTTAAAGGTTGCAAAGCCCCGGTTTGTTGCAACTTGTATAGGCCTGAAATATACGACATCAATATACAGAGAGTAGTTTCACATCAAATCATACTAGTAGCCTCAGACTAACTGTTTATTATGCTACATGCACGGACTCGAAAACAGACAGAAATAAATATATACGTGGAACAGCGCGTGTTTATGACACTTTATCAGAACGATTTGCATATGCTAATACAGTAGCATGCTGCTACACACGAGAGCCGTGGCGCCATGTTTAACACCTACATGTTTCAGTTGCAATAAAAAATAGAGGGCCTAATTTTTTTTTCGTTTAACTCTTAACCAGTTTTACATTTCACGTTTACATCCTCGTACGGCTGACCTCTCGATTTTAGCTTGGTTGTTTTAGTACACGTTAAATGTTTTTGTGATATATGTTTATATATAGAGAGAGATAAAGTAACTATTATCTTGAAACAATAACTGTGGTTAATTCTTTAAAAATGATCACAGAAGAAAAAGGATTAGTTTACGCCACGTGCTATTCCTGAACGGTTTAAACCTGAACTCGTCATAAAACTGTGGCTTCACACAACAACAATTTATTAAAATAAACAGCGTTGTGTCGAAAACCGTTGTGTTGTTAAAAAGTGTGTTTATGTCTCTGCAACGTTCAATTGTGTCATAGTTCACACAGACTTGTGTTTTGGGGCCGTGGGTGCTTTATGACATTGTGTTTATGTCACTGCAACGTTCAGTTGTGTCATAGTTCACACAGACCTGTGTTTTGGGGCCGTGGGTGCCTTATAACATTGTGTTTATGTCTCTGCAACGTTCAGTTGTGTCATACTTCACACAGACCTGTGTTTTAGGGCTGTGGGTGCCTTATAACATTGTGTTTATGTCTCTGCAACGTTCAATTGTGTCATAGTTCACACAGACTTGTGTTTTGGGGCCGTGGGTGCCTTATGACATTGTGTCTCTGCAACGTTCAGTTGTGTCATAGTTCACACAGACCTGTGTTTTGGGGCCGTGGGTGCCTTATAACATTGACTAACAAATCCCGATTAGAGTAATGCAAGAGGTGGCGGCGGGTGGTGTCGACCAATCACTTTCCCTATGGTGTATCAGTTAAAAATTAGGAACACAGATAACTTTTGTACAGGCTTGCGGAAATATCCAAAACAAGCAAACAAACAAGAGAATATACCAGCCCAAATCGACAACTAAAAACTTGGCTTTTGTAAGACAGTAGATAGTATGCCTATCACGTAGGAAAACTGGTGCTGTCATTTTGATTTAGAAATATCATGCAACCAATCACGAACCATGCTGTTGATTAAACCTACTTTTTTTTTCCACACAAGCAGGCAATAAGCTCCATTATTATAACACGGGAAGCTTAAATGATAAATCGTTTAGGCTTAGTGTAATGGGAAAAGGTACGTGTATGGTAGTTAAATAACAATTACTCAGTAGCGTATCTAGGGGGGGGGCAAAGGGGGCACTTGTCCGGAAGGAGGTGCAAAGCTCCAGCTATTTTAATATATATCCGAGGACTAAAATGTGATAATATGATTTGGAAAATATTTCTCTAATTTTTTTTATTTGTTTGTTTATTTGTAATTAAGCACAAAGCTAGGCAATGGGCTATCTGTGCTCTGCCCACCACGGGTATCGAAACCCGGTTTCTAGCGTTGTAAGTCCGCAGACATACCGCTATGCCACTGGGGGGGGGGGGGCTCTCTTATTACTTATTATTATAAACAGGATTGTTTTGGTTTTATGATTTATGAATCCCCGTCACACCGAACACGCTCGTCCTTTCAGCCGTGGGAGCAGTTATAACTGTAGGTCAATCCCACTGTTCATTGGTAAAAAGAGTAGTCTAAAAGTTGGCGGTGGGTGGTGTTGACTATCTGCCTTCTCTCTAGTCTATCACTGCTAAATTAGGGACGGCTAGCGCAGATAGTCCTCACGATTTTATGATTATATGAACACGAGGGGTAGTTCGTTAAATACCTAGTTATACCACTGTTATTACTTAAAGTACCTTCTCAAGACAAGAGCTCATATTTTCCGTTTCTTGTTTGTATTGTTTCCAGTTTCCTTGTGGTCGATTACGCTGTGATGACGAATGTATAACTTCAAACATTGACATCGATATCCTTTCCGTGATGACTTTCGGTACTCTCGACAGCAGAATGATTTATAAATGTGACTGAAAATGATGAAAACACGGTCTGTGACGTAATAAGATAAATGTAAGGATAGAATAAATGTTATAAAACATTTTTTATTTATTTTTTGCAAAATGCATAAGTTTATGACTAAGCCGGAATGCAAAGAAAATATTATAAGGATATCCAGAAGTTATATTAGTAAATATATTATTTCTGGACACGTTGGAATCCTTTCTGGATCCATGTCAGTGTGTCTCTTCGTTTGTATAACAGAATTATGTGAACAAAATTTCAAGGTTTCTGTCTCTGGTATACAAATAAACAATTCTATTAATTTCTATATTATAATAGTGGTGTACAACGTTATTTGTATACTGTAATAGTGGTTGTACAACGTTATTTGTATACTGTAATAGTGGTGTATAACGTTATTTGTATACTGTAATAGTGGTGTACAACGTTATTTGTATACTGTAATAGTGGTGTACAACGTTATTTGTATACTGTAATAGTGGTGTACAACGTTATT
>NW_013666964.1:262542-267690 GCF_000517525.1 Limulus polyphemus
CAGGACGGCTATCCCTCAGGTAGTGGTGTTGACCAGCTGCCTATCAGGGCGGCTATCCCTCAAGTAGTGGTGTTGACCAGCTGCCTATCAGGGCAGGGCAGCTCTCCCTCATGTAGTGGTGTTGACTAACTGCCTATTAGGGCGGCTATCCCTCAGGTAGTGGTGTTGACTAGATGCCTATCAGGGCAGTTCTCCCTCAGGTAGTGGTGTTGACTAGCTGCCTATCAGGACGTCTATCCCTCAGGTAGTGGTGTTGACGGCTATCCCTCAGGTAGCTCTACGTCGAATTCAACAAACAAATGAACAGATGATAAAAAGTCCGGAAATAGGGTAGTTACATTTCATAGAAACGTAAATAGAAGCTATACTATTGCACTGAAAACACTTCAAAAATCGTTCCTAGCTCTGTAGCCACACAACTTAGACATACATCAGTTAAAATTTGACATAAAAAGGCTTAGAGACAGATAAGAAAACAGTTATGTTTTAGATCTTATAATAACACCTTTATACTGAAAAACACTTGAATAATTTACTAAACCAAGTAGATGAGAAGATCAAGGAACAAACAGAAACTTAACTTGGTATAATATGAAAAATTAAAGTTATTTTTATAAGTCTATGATATATGCGTAGGGAATATGCCAGCCGGGCGTAGTCCGTTGATTTTGCGTGCCGGACTGTGTATCAGAGATCCATGGTTGCCGAAAATCGCGGACCGCGCTTTGGAGCCATTGGTGCTTTATAAGAGTAACAATCAAGTCCCATTATTCGATAAGAGTAGTCTAAGAGTTGGCGGTGTGTGATGATCTTCTACTAACAGCTTTATACTGTTATAAATTATTGAATCAGGT
Source organism: Limulus polyphemus (assembly GCF_000517525.1). Taxonomy (NCBI): domain Eukaryota; kingdom Metazoa; phylum Arthropoda; class Merostomata; order Xiphosura; family Limulidae; genus Limulus; species Limulus polyphemus. The sequence goes on from NW_013666964.1 coordinate 263,397, forward strand.
AGCTGAGGCGATCAAAGAGCAAAAAAAACAAAAAAAAACACGAACTTTTACTTGGCATAATATGACTTGTTTTTTGTTTAATTTGTTAAGCGCAAAGCGTACACAATGGGCTATCTGTGCTCTGCTCACTACAGCTATCAAAACCAAATTGTCTTCGTTATCAGTCTGAAGACTTACCGCTCAGCCACTGAGGGAGGACATGACTTGAGAAAATAATAGATTGTGAAACTCGACATACCCAAATCATTTGGAAGATACTCGACAGATACTTTAAAAGCTCTGAAAGTTGTAATAGCTATAAATTCTAAAATCCCTTAGGAAACATTGACTAGGAGGTGTCAACAGCTGTTTCTGTTTCTCCATTTAGACCGAAGGCGAATTTTTTTTTTCTCCATCGAAATGACAAGTTTACGTTGCCTATCGTATCAGTCGGAAAGGAAGGAAACGTATAGAAACTTAAGTCTTTAAAAGCTGCCATCAATAAAGCCCCCTAGTGGCACAGCGGACTTACAACGCTAGAAACCGGGTTTCGATACTCGTGGTGGGCTGAGCACAGATAGCCCATTGTGCAGTTTTGTGCTTAATTACAAACAAACCATCAACAAAAACTGCCGTTGGTAGTGTAACATAGTAAAATAGGTTTGTTTGTTTTATAGAGCAAAGCCACACTACGGGGATCGAACGCTGGATTTTAGCTTTCTAAGTCCATAGACTTATCGCTGTCCCACCGGGAAACAGTATAAGAAACGTGTACCATGCCAATGTATTGTGTAGGAATTAGTAGAAGGTTTTTTTTTCCTGTTACTCTTCTTACACTCGATTACGCGGATATGTCTGATGTGTTCGATTGATCTTTAATTAACTCATTCGTGACATACTAATGTTCGGTTATGTCAAGCACGAAATACTTTTTAAACCAATGGTTGATAATGGAGGAAATATTTCGTCACACATATGAAAGCGTTGCTTTTTTCTTGAGTTGTAGCCTGGCAAGGCCTGGTGGTTAGGGGACGCTTGTCTCGCAATTTGCGGGTCGAAGGTTCGAATCCCATCAGGAAACATGCTTGCTCTTCCAGCCATGGGAACTTTATAATGTTACGGTCAATCCCACTATTCACTGGTAAAGAGTACCCCAAGAGTTGGCGGTGGGTGGTGTTGACTTCCCTCTAGTCTATAACCTCTAAAGACTAGTGGACATAGCCTTCATGTCTAAATTAGGGAAGACTATTGGACATAGCCTTCAGAGTCTAAATTAAGGAAGACTAGTGGACATAGCTTACGAGTCTAAATTAGGGAAGATTAGTGGACGTAGCCTTCGAGTCTAAATTAGGGAAGACTAGTAGACATAGCCTTCGAGTCTAAATTAGGGAAGATTAGTGGACTAGCCTTCGAGTCTAAATTAGGGAAGACTAGTGGACGTAGCCTTTGAGTCTAAATTAGGGAAGACTAGTGGACATAGCCTTCGAGTCTAAATTAGGGAAGACTAGTGGACATAGCCTTCGACTCTAAATTAGGGAAGACTAGTGGACATAGCCTTCGAGTAGCCTTGCGAGAAATTCAATAAACAAAGAACAACTAAATTTTAGTTGCTTTGTTTTTTCAAACAACGTCAGAGAGTTTACGTTACTACAAAAATATGTTGAGCTCGTTATAAAGTTTTTATCATGGGTTTATTTGTCCTTGTTTAATATATATTTCGTACATAATTTTGAACTAATAGAATAGAGGAAGGGCTGCTAAACAACAGTATCCACCGCGAACTCTTGGGGTACTCTTGCCTGACCAAATATTGAGATTTGTGTTTCAATCGTATAGGGCACACACAGTCCTAAATTGCGGAGAACATTTTTTCGGGAATGGAACAAGCCCGACTCCAGAAGCTATGGGTCTCTGTTTCCTATTAACCAAATGACAATACTGACCTGTATCGATACTTACTTGATCAAAAGTATCGTTAAAGGCTCTAACATCGCCAAAAACCGTGTGTTTTTCTTGGTGCTGCTCTCAGAACTAGAAAGTAATAACATAATTCGCGTGTAAGTCAAAACTACCTATGCTGCATCTTCAATCTGAAATCGGCTACTTACATCAATCACAGACGAAATTCTTGAGGATACACGGTTTCCCACTGAAAGCAGAGAGGATTTGTTTGTTTGTTTGTTTCGAATTTCGCGCAAAGCTACACGAGAGCTATCTGCGCTAACCGTCCCTAATTTAGCAGTGTAAGACTAGAGGGAAGGCAGCTAGTCATCACCACCCACCGCCAACTCTTGGGCTACTCTTTTACCAACGAATAGTGGGATTGACCGTCACATTATAACGTTTCCACGGCTGAAAGGGCGAGCATGTTTGGTGGGACGGAGGATTCGAATCCGCGACCCCAGATTGCGAGTCGAGCGCCCCCTAACCAACTAGCCATGCCGGACCTGCAGAGAAGAAAACCCTGCTCCTATTGGCGTAGCTTTTATATGTCGCGTGAGTTTCTATAGAAACCATGCAAGTTTATCAGTGTTGTTTTATAATAAACACGTTCGGTGTCGCCAAGTGGCTTGTTTGTTTTATAGCAAAGCCACATTGGGCTATCTGCTGTGTCCACCGCGAGCAATCGAACCTGGGATTTTAACGTTAAAAGTTCGCCCACTGGTGGACGTCGCCAGGTGGACAGATTTCTTTTAGAGTGCTTTACTTTTCTTACCTACAAAAAAAAAAGACTAACGTGGCTTCAATTTTATATTTAAAATAACCGAATTGGAGGGGGAGGGGGGTGTCCACATATCGCATCATATTGAGTGATTTTATGTTTTTTACTTGTTACAACACTCAGTGTAAAGAGCTGACCAAAAAACACATGTGTGAAGTCATCCTTTTTCTATGTGAGCTACACAGAGGAACCTATGGAATTAACTATATAACATTGATGTCATTTTTTGCTGAATTTGTGTGTGTGTAGACTCCTATGTTATCATAACTAATAAAGTTGTCTAAATAATTTTAAAAAATCTGTATAAAAGGTCTCAAAAGGGTCCCAATAATCCTAGGTTTAAGGTGACCCTGAACGGAGAGAGAAATAAGGCTATAATATAAATTAACATTGTTGAAATTCTGCAACTTTAAACAATCCTCTTTGTAGAAGGACATTGGAATCCTAGGTCATCTCGTGAAACGTCGATAGACGCAGAGGACCACTATCAAGGATTCCTATCTTACACGTGAGTGTTATCGCAAAACGGTATTAATGGTATGATATCAAGTCAGACAGCGAAAGCTAACGTTCAATTATTTGACGTCTCCCACTGCGATGTCCAACACATCAAATACACAGCAGAACTAACTCAGATATTAAACTGTAAATGAAATAACTTCGGATGTAGCTTGTAATGTAGCACCAAAGCTGTCAGGCTGTTCATAAAGGCAGAGGTGATATTGTTAGTAGTAGAAGCGTAGCTATTAGCGGATCTCATCCAACATGGAAGCGTATAAAATCTCACACAATGATGATAACGGAACAAAAGCTTGATTATTAACTCCAGAATTTTTAAGGGGGATGATGCCCCCCCAACTTTTTAAACTGATTTTTACAAACTAAAAATTTGTGGGTTTGTTACTTTATTGCTCAAAGGGTCAATAATGACTTATAAGTCATACAAAAAACATCAAATAAAAACACCATTTATATTGCAGTTAACCAAACTAATTACTTGTGAAGTCCCCTATGTATCTGACAAAGAAAATGAGTGATTTCACCAAATGCTTTCGTCAGTTAATTGCATTATGTGTTATAACAGACAACAACTGTGTGTTGTAACAGACAACATCATGAAATTGCCGAGTACGATTTAACGGCCCCCCAGCGGCACAGCGGTATGTCTGTGGACCTACAACGCTAGAAACCGGGTTTCGGTATTCGTGGTGGGCAGAGCACAGATAGCCCGTTGTGTAGCTTTGGGCATAATTACAAACAAACGATTCAACGTTGTAACAGTATAAAAACTGTAAACAATTTCAGAGTTAATACTCCCAGATATTAGGTTGAAAATATCCTGATGTAAAATGCTTCTATGTCTCAGTTTTCTTTCATTTAACTGTCTTTAGTGTTTTGGGCCCGGCATGGCCAGATGGTTAGGGCGCTCGACTCGCAATCTGCGGGTCGCGGGTTCGAATCCCCGTCCCACCAAACATGCTCGCCCTTTCTGCCGTGGGGGCGTTATAATTTGACGGTCAATCCCACTATACGTTGGTAAAAGAGTAGCCCAAGAGTTGGCGGTGGGTAGTGATGACTAGCTGCCTTCCCTCT
>NW_013666964.1:268667-270789 GCF_000517525.1 Limulus polyphemus
TTAATTGTCTATAGTGTTTTTATTTATTTCTATTTCCATAGTTTTTCCTTTAATTGTCTATAGTGTTTTTATTTATTTCTATTTCCATAGTTTTTCCTTTAATTGTCTATAGTGTTTTTATATATTTCTATTTCCATAGTTTTCCTTTAATTGTCTATAGTGTTTTTATATATTTCTATTTCCATAGACTTCCTTTTAACTGTATTTACTGTTTTTATTTATTTCCAATTTTTGTTTTTCTCTCTCTAATGTTGACATATTTCGTTTATTACTCATCAGTTTTTCACATTAAGACTTTTGTTGTGATATTCCTTGTCCTCCCTGATGTCAATAATTTACTTTTCATCCAAAAACGTGCATCACTGGTCATTACAGATGCGTCTTTAACGTTATGCAGTGTCGTCATAATACCATTTAACACATATCGGTATAGCCCTATATGAACTGACACGATTCTTTCCACCACCCACACGTCTTTGATCCTGTAGTTGAACGTCCAAATGTTATCATTTATGAGGCTGTGAATTATTTCAGCTAAAGTCCAAATTTACCGAAACAAGATAAATGATCCTAATTTTGATCCTGTAGTTGAACGTCCAAATGTTGTCATTTATGAGGCTGTGAATTATTTCAGCTAAAGTCCAAATTTACCGAAACAAGATAAATGATCCTAACGTTATTACTCAGTTTGTCCTCCGATCATCAAAATATATTAGTAAGGTTCTGGAAGCTTCGTCATAAGAAGTTAGCTGTTCCGTATATTAGGCAGGTCATTATTTGCCATTCTGGTGTTAAACGGTGCAGCTGAATGTCTATAAACAAGGAGCGCAGACCAACTTTCACAGTAACGTATTTAAACAAGGTTTAGAATAAAATTTCAAATAAAATAATTAAGTGATAAAGACCGCAAAGTGAGACGGTGGTCAATATGTAATAATGGCCACTTTTAGGCTTAACCTATTTAAGTTAGGTTTAGAATAAATCTTACAAATCAACCTAAGATTATAAAGATTATGAACAAGTTGGTAAGTAAAGCTGCTGTCCTGTACATAGAACATAGAACAAACAAACATAGAACATAGAACAAACAAATAAAACAAAGAAGAATACTTTCACAGATGAGGGGTTTATTAGCATAATTACTTTGACGACAAGAGAAACAGGCGTTAATGGCCATAATTTTAATCGCTTTATCATGCCGTCTCAGTCATTAATATTGAATTTCACGAAGTCCTTTTTTTTTTCTATCATAAACTGTAGTTTAATTTATTCATTACGAAATTTATACAGCTAATGATTAAGTTAAGTGTTTAGATAAAACTGAAAGAAAAACTCACAAAAACAGACAAAATTCTGCAAGAGAAAAAAAAGAACCCTCTTTGTTACACCAATCAATTACTGGTGATTTTGTTCGTTGAGGAAGTAGACTTTGTAAGTAATGTATGTATATGTGCGTGTGTGTGTTCACGCGCACGCGCATTCTCCGTATTTCAGGAACTTCTTACCTTTAGCAACTCCATAATTTTTAGTTTTTATTTCACGTTTGGTTCGTGGGGGTCATAGTGTCTGTCTGGTCACTGTGGCGACGTATTGTTGTTTCTTATTTTAAAACACTAGCGCGAAGATGCATAAAGACTATCTAAGTATAACCTTCATTAATCTTGAACTTTCAGAATGGAGAGAGGGCAACTAGTCTGCAGCACCCACCGTCAACTCTTTGGTTATTCTTGTCTGTGGGAATGGTAGGGTTTGACTGCCGCTCTTACAGAGCACCCACAACCTCAAAGAGCAGAGAGTGTTTTTACATGAATGGGACACGAGCTATGAATCCTCAGATTCACGGTCTGAGCAAAAAAGCCTTTGAGAAACAGAATAATTATTGCGTTGAATGATGTAAACATAAACCCTAGGTGAAGAAATGAAACTTTTAAGGAACGGACTAACTGTCACTGAATGATGTAAACATAAACCCTAGGTGAAGAAATGAAACTTTTAAGGAACGGACTAACTGTCACTGAATGATGTAAACATAAACCTCAGGGGAAGAAATTAAACTTTTAAGGAACGGACTAACTGTCACTGAATGATGTAAACATAAACCTCAGGTGAAGAAATTAAACTT
>NW_013666964.1:271598-274964 GCF_000517525.1 Limulus polyphemus
ATAAACCTCAGGGGAAGAAATTAAACTTTTAAGGAACAGACTAACTGTCACTGAATGATGTAACCGGTGAGCCGGGGGGGGGTACATGCCTCTCTAACACGTGACGTGCTAATTTGCATATTCAAAAACGTTGTAATGTAACGTACTCAATGCTCTCTCTCTCTATATATATATATACATATACATATATATAAATATATCTATAGGCCTATAATCAAAAATTGGCTAAATATTTTATCCACACTTTTTTTTTAATTATCTCAAGCTATCATGATCTAAAGGGATAGGCGCAGTCTAATGGTTAGCTCGCCTGGACTGTGAATTCGATTATTCATGGTCCGTAACCTGTTGCAGTGAAAACGTGCTCTGCACTTAAAGATTGTGGATGCGTTATGAGTGTGACAGTCAAATCCAATTATTCGATCATTGAAGAGCAGCCGAAGAATTGGCGGGTGGTAACTGTTGACTACTTGCTTCTCTATTGGTTCAAAATTAGGGATGGATATTTCGTAGCTTTGTGCGACATTCTGAAACATAGCCCTTGTGTCCCCCTGGTAGGACAGCGGTTAGCCCACGGAATTATAACGATAAAATTCGGGATTCGATTCCCCGCGATGGACACCGCAGATAGCCCAAATAAACAAACTCCATTGGCACTGGGAACTTACACATAATTGAAAAGAACCCTAAATGTTGATTTACACACACAGACAGTTGTGTGCTCGGTTGTAACTGAAACAGTGAGCACGTGTTTCGAACATGGTTTTTTTTCGAGTTTCATCTGCCGAATAATATTTTCTAGTCGAATTGCATTAAGCTCATACCAAAATGTTAGAAATGCATATAACCACCATTAGATGTAAGACGTGTACGGATCGCTGAAAAGACATTACCGACGAGAGAAAGCAAGCTTCTTTATTCGACAGCATGAGCAGTCAAACTGTAACGTTCAACTTTACGTTATGTATCCATTCTGACGTATGCCAAGAAAAGAAAACGACCGTCAATGCAGGCTTTACTAAAGCCTCGGGGACAGATATGATCAAACCAACGCAGGCACGAGCACAACGAGGATATATATTTTCAGTCTAAAAGCATCGTGACAAGTCCTTATTTTTTTGTATATGTTCCTGTATTTCATAACTTTGACATATATCATTCTGATCATGAAAATTCGCTGGCTCTGTACGAATATCGGCCTTTAAAAAGTCACAAACTTTGTAACTACTAAAACCAAATTCATGTTAAGAAGTTGTTTTACATTATACGACTAAATTTCAATCTTAAAAAGTAAGACATTTACATGAATAAGAATTACATGCTTAACTTGATCATTTTAAAGTTATCTAAAAATTATCACCCAAATTACAGTTTAACTATTTTAGTTATTTACGAAAAAAAATGTTCAAAAATATATTCAATACTAGTCATTAATCCCTTGCTTCTTTTCAAGAATTCCTATTTATCACACTGGTGTCGTTGTAACATAGGCAGGTTATTAGTAAATCATGTTGCAAGCTAACAAGGCGACATAAAAATTTACTTTTTTTAAAGCTACACCAACGGACAAACAGTATTGTTGCAATTGTGGTATGTAAGCAGGCATAATATATGTTTGCAACCCCCCTTGTTTTCATTTATTCAGGTACATACACGTTGGTCAAGGGAATCATTAAGTTTCTTTCACTGTATCTACCTGTTTTTCTGTGGCATTCACCTAAGGTATCACTTTTTTCTTCCCGTTGGAAATGTTTTGCAATGTGTGAAAGTAGATAGCGACCTTTTCCACTGCAGGTCTGGTGATGTCTCAAGGCTATAATGTTTCAATGGGAATGAACAACAGTCAAATGAGTAGCCCAACTGCCCTGGTGGAATATAGCATTGTTGTTTAGTGTATATATATATATAATGCCATGTTTTCTCAGTCTGGAGCTACTTCGAGAGTTTTCCACAGGATCTATACAACTTCATAAAAGAGAGCTCGTTCTAATAAAGGCATTGTCTTTTGTCTAAATAAACCCAAATTACTTTAATTGTGTTTCAGAATAAAGATTGTTTCATTGGTTTTACATTGTGTCCAGTCTTTCTTATGTAAACTCATTTAGGTTCAGAGAATTTGGATTTACTTCGTAATATGTTTCATATTAAAACACCCTAGTCTGTGGGCCCTTTTTTCTCACACTTGGTAGAATTCGGCTTACCTGGGAATAACATATAACTGAGACGTTTGTATTGATGTCTCGAGAGAGAGAGAGCGTTGATGTCATGTGATAATCGCGTGGGTTAACTTCTGAAATTTTCTTGAAAGTTTGGGAAATGGTTTGGAAGTATCAAAACGCGAAAAAAATTTGCCACTTACTTCTATTTGTGAAATTAGGTCTATAAGTAGTCTATGATATCATATAAGTGTACAAAAAGCTGATGGTGAAGAAATAAAACATATTAGTTTTAATTCAGTGAACTGAATGTTGCATCGGTTTCCAACTCAACTAATCAACTGAAATCGCTATAACAGTATAGAGATTCTCTCGTAGTATCAAAAAGCATGTAAGATCTACAGAAGAACGTTTGGAACAGAAATCGAGCGTTTTCAGAAAAAAATATTCTTAATCAGGAAATTATACAAATTTTTTTATTATCTCCCAATAATTAGTTGAATTTTTTCACCTTCTCCTCTCCACCACGTATATGATAAGCAGATACATGTGTTGGAAATTGTTTGTTTGTTTGTTTTGAATTTCGCGCAAAGCTACAAGAGGGCTATCTGCGCTAGCCGTCCCTAATTTAGCAGTGTAAGACTAGAGGGAAGGCAGATAGTCATCACCACCCATCGCCAACTCTTGGGTTAGTCTTTTACCAACGAATAGTGGGATTGACCGTCACATTATAACGCACCCACGGCTGAAAAAGCGAGCATGTTGGGTGTGACGGGGATTCGATCCCGCGACCCTCAGATTGCGAGTCGAGTGCCTTAACCACCTGGCCATGCCGAGCCTGTTGGAAATTGTATTGCTTGGTTATAGTTTCCATTATTTTTTAGCTTTTTTGCAGTGGTATTTTGTGTTACGATCTATGTTTGTATTATATCTTTTTATCAATATACAGATTGGACATCAGCCAATATAGGCACCAAGAATTCTCGTTCTGTTGCTTTTAGTTTTTCTATCACATGATAATTGCAGTCATGTGGAGCTAAAAAGTCAAGCAGACTGAACAGAGTCCAACAAGTAGACATCATCAAATTGTAATATCAACTCGAGAATCATGGTCTATTGGGTTATTGTGGTTTTCTTTTCCCTTATTGATGAGGTTTGTTATGATCACGTCTATATATATATATATAGTATTGTAATTACTTTTATTATT
>NW_013666964.1:275778-279365 GCF_000517525.1 Limulus polyphemus
GTAGTCTACAAAGTGCATAATTCTTCTCGTGATTCATGGCATACGCACGTTTTACTGGCGTCACGGCAGTACAAATTGCAACATTAAATGTCCCTTATGTGACGTCATTTTAGTGTCTACTGACTGAATGATAGATAACACATTACTGTGGCGCGACTAGTTAAAATAGCTAAACCCTCCAGATGGCCTTTGGCCCCCTTTCGGGGAAATCAAGTGATAGCGTGTGGCTGTATTTATTCCTTTTGTAGTCTTCTGTTTAACTACACCAGCAAATCCTGTCGTCTTTTCTTACAGTCTGGGAAACGAAATTCATGCTTGACTTACGATACTTGGTAATTTTAGATCACATTAACATAGTAAAATAAATATTTTCTTATAACGCTAAAATTCGGGGTTCGATTCTCGTGGTGTTCACAGTAGTTCGGAAGTGCACCAATCTTTTCATGCCTAAAACTTTTCATTGTTTGTTTGTTGGGACACCTAGAAACAAACCTTAAACCCTGCCTATTCACTCTTGGTTTGAGATTAAACTCCAGATAACCGTGTTCTACTATTTAACCAACTCTCTCGCCCTCAAGTTGTTCAGACATAAACGGAATATCTACAACCACATAAAGCGAGCAACAGAGAGTTGGTTAAAAGTATGATGAACGTTCTCTTCACTGCGTTTCGATTTTATACAAATTCAAACTTTGGTAACGCTGTTAACTTTAGAAAACGAATTTTAGTGTCTGCATAAAACGAAGCCAGAGCATTGGTTTAAACATCGTTTGCTACATTCTGTTCTACTGATTTTGATTTGTTTTTTCTCCTTTTGTCATTAAGTTTGTTTTGCCGAGAAAGTTACGATGTCAAAATTGATAAATCGACGTCTATGTGGAGTTTAATGGAACTTTAAAGTCTACAGTTCTGTCAAAGTCGATTAATATATATATTATGTAAGCTGGCACGGCCTGGGGAGTAGGGCGCTCGACTCGCAATTTGTGGGTCGCAGGTTCGAATCCCCATCGCCAAACATGCTTGCTTTTTCAGCCGTTGGGAGCGTTATAACGTGACGGTCAATCCCACTATTCGTTGGTAAAAGAGTAAGCCCAAGAGTTGACGATTGGTATTGTTGACTGGCTGCCTTCCCTCTACTATATCACTGTTAGATTAGGGACAGCTAGCACATGTAACTATCGAGTAATTTTGCACGAAATTCAAACCAAACCAAACCAAATATTTGAATTTGGATGTTTGTTTGCAAGAGAGATCCTGTTATTGAGTCATGATGACGCAAGATCTAGAAATTTCATGAAAAATGACGCCTCTGTAGAATCTGGAAGCTTCCTGTATTACATTAAAAAAACTAGATTGTATATAAATACCAGATTGAATGAGTTAGTCAGTTCATGAGTAGTCAGTGATTGACTCACTTTAGTGTCAGTTAATGAGCTAAGCAGTGATTATGTCAGTGTGTTTGTTATCAATCGATCAGCAAGAAAATTCTGCAAGTAAGTTTATAAGTAAGTTAGGAATATATTTGTTTCGCAGTTTCTGTTGAAAAGTTTATTTGTGAAGTTAGGCCTACCAGTGAACATACCCTATAGGAAATGCTATTAAAGAAATAAATTCATTCGTTATCATTACGTGGAGGGGAGTTGACGATATTTTTACCAAATTATTAACAAAAAAAAAACATCCAACGATAGTACATGTTACAACAATAGCTATATATACACATGTGTATTCTTACGAGAGCTAATGCACGATTGAACTTTACGTTTTCAGTAAATCTGTGACAAATCTATAATAAGATATAATAACTTTAGTTACCTCTAACAGATATTGTATGGCAGTATATTATGGCAGAACTGAAGCAGGTAGACTGTAATAAACCTATATCAGATATAAGTTGGATTTACAGCGTATATGTTATGGTAAAACTACTATGTATTGTAGAGTTGACCTGTAAAAAGTACTATATGGCAGATATTGTATGGCAAAAACCTATATCAGAGGTCAAATCCACAACAGGTATTGTATGTCTATAGCTGACACCGTATGGTAGGCCTAACTTTAATCTTATAGCATGTATCTTATGGTCATCACCACCCACCGCCAACTCTTGGGCTACCAACGAATAGTGGGATTGACCGTCACATTATAACGCCCCCACGGCTGAAAGAGCGAGCATGTTTGGTTTGACGGGGATTCGAACCCACGACCCTCAGATTAAAACCACTTAATATACTTCTTGGGGTATTAGCATAATTCTTCTTGTAATGTTTTGAAATCTGAATTTCTTGAGATAATTTTTCAGATAAATGGGGGGAGGGGGAGGAATGTGAAAATACAGTTTTATTTCCTGTTATAGCTTTGTTTTGTCAGGCGAAACGGCCTTGAAGACAACAATAGATGTTCTTCTTTCGTGTAATTATAATGTGTAGTGAGAACGTCAATCTGTTTGGCCGTGAGGGGATAGTTCTTGTATTGACCACTAGGGTATGGATTTGAGTCATTATTTCAAAAACATTAAACATAATTAATGAATTTCATATTTATCTTTTCTATTCTCTAGGGGATCGAACTATTTTGACTTTTTTTTTGTTACGCGCCATGTTGGAATTTTAAAAAAAAAAATCTGTAAAAGTGGCTTTTTTTGGGAAAATAAAATACGCGAAATATTTCTTGGCAAATACTTGTTCCCAATTATACAAGACAAAGTTGTGTTAAAAAGTAATTTTATCGATTATTTTTTCTTACAATAAAGGATTTTCTCTCCTGAGAGTTTGTAAAAGGTCTGGGAGGTCAAGGTCGTGTCACTTCTGTTGACAGTAACTGTTTTAGGTTATCAATGAGAAACACAGAACACGTTAGAATATGGATATTTTTTTAATTCTTTTCACTTATTCCACGCGCAAAAGATTTATACTTATTTATATAAAACACTGCAGCTTATTCATGAATATACTTTTAAAGAAATTAATTTAATATTAGTTAACTTCTTGAATGTGCTAAGAATGCAGTTTTGTTGTCAATATTTGACGACAGGTTTTTTTTTCCCAGCACAATTATTTCATAATACTCATATTTATAACTTTTTGTTCTCAAACTTTAAAGGATTTCTGATTTTTAAGAAAATCAACTGAGATCAGGCAACTTCGCAGAATTTAAGAGCAAACATACAAATCACACTGTAATATACGAAATCAGACTAAGTTGAATTTTATCTTTAGAACATTATATAAATATATATTTATTTAAATCCACAAAATACGAGATTCTAACATTGTATACAGAACTTAGAGAAACCTAAAAGTCACATAGGCGCACGCAAAATGGTTTTAGAGGAGGTAATGATTTAAAAAAAAATCATTTTAGTTGACTCGAATAATTACTGGTACTTAGATATTAAAGGCATTTGACATAAAAGGGCTATATATAAATAAAACAATCAGATCTACTGAACTAATAATTATAAAACGTGTTAATTACACAGAGATAGATTTAAAAGCCAGATATAAAAAGTATTCATATAAAAAAAGTAAAGTTCACCAGTATTCAACCCTGGATTTCCATGATTAATTTACATTTTTGAAAAATGG
>NW_013666964.1:279386-282573 GCF_000517525.1 Limulus polyphemus
GTGATATTAATTAAAATTCTAAATCGTTACACACACACACACACACAAACACACACATTTATATATATATATATATAATATATTTAATTATTAAATTTTATGGTTTAAGTTTTAAGAATATTTGGCATCCATATGATAATATTACACTTACTTAAATTTCTTCGTGTTTCTAACAAAACAATAAAACAATATTAATATCGTGTATTAATATGGCGAGAGTTCTCGCTTTCCAGTGTAATTTATATATTTATATTTGGATATAAAATGTCAGCAAGTTAGTGTCAGCGAATTAAGAAAATGAAATTATCAAACTGTAAAGCACAAAATAACCAAAATGTTAAAGTTACCAACAAAAAAACAAAATTCAGAGAAAATTAGAATATGATTTTTGTAATTTTTTAGGTGGGAAAAAATGCTCAAATATTGAGGTTTTAGACTCTTTCAGGGGCAGGTTAAAATTATTACACGGTTAACATGCTACAACAATACTGTTGGATCTACGAGTTATACAGCATACACGAAACTCGATAAAATACTAACACCATAATTCTACACAGAGAAAAAATGGCGTATCTCATTCTCCAGTCTGACCGAAAACTTTAGAAACCAATCTTTTTATAAGTTCCTTTTTCAATGAGTTTAATAAACACGTGGAATAGAAAAATATTTCTTCTATATTTAATGTTATCTAAAGCAGAACCTTTGTATTAACTACACATCCTTCAAAAACAACACAGTAAGCTAGTATTTTGTTCAGTATAAGTTGGGTATCTTTTAAATTCATAAATCCAATCAACTTTCGCATGCGAATGCTATCGGCAAACAGGCTTAAACAGGAAGCTTAAAGTTGAAAGTTGCTATTCTTTTCGCAAAGTAAGCGTAATAAGATTAGTTTCTGAAGTTGTTGTTAGGTTTCTTTAAGTTTAGATTTTGAACTTATTTTATTTGATTAAATTCATTCCAATGTTTTAACTTTTCCTAGGAGTGTTTTCGACAAATTGAATAGAACAAATTATATGCTTTTTTTTTAAATATGAGCCACGGGATTTAAACTTAGGCCTTTATAAAAAAAAAAACAACCAATACAACGACAGCTTAGTTTGAAAACAGTAATATGTACAAACAATGCGACCTTTGTTCAAAATGGCGCTTCAGTGATAACGCTGTAAATTGAGGAAAGAACTGTAGGTAACTTATGCTGGGGCCGAATCGTCACATACAGATAAAAAAAAAATTATTTTTTTAATTTTTTACCACAACGCCAAAATTGCGATATTCGTCTTAAGACACAATCCGTTCTTAGGTTCGCTATTCGTCACTGAATTAGATTCGCCTTGACTAGGGTTTACTGATGAGGAGTAGAACCCCCCGAAACGGTGACGAGTGGCGAATCCCAGACAAGATTGACTGAGCCTCACTCTTCTTGTTTGCCGAGTTAAAAAACAAAACAAAAAACTTTCACTGATACAGCTTCTCCGCTGAAAAGTTGAGAAGAAAATAGGGTTAGCATCAATGCTAATATATATATTTACACGAAGATTAGTTAAGAATAATCCAAATATAACCGTGAACTGTAGTTCTGAAATCAAAGGTGTTCAGAAAAATACTAGTTTTACTTGTGAGTAAACATATTTCCGGGTAGTTACCAGATGTGTTCATACATCATTGTGAAATCCAGCTATGGCCAAGGGACGGGACACAAAAACAGTACTTTGTTACTAATGCTCGTGAAAGAAGAGTTATGAAAACATCCATACGAAGGTCAATATATTTGTATATACATATTACATTATCCCTGAGAAATGAAAAATACACAACAATTTAAACCTGAACAGACAGTAAATTTTTTGTTTGCTTCTTGTGAAGAGCAAAGTAACACAATGGGATATCTGGGTGGTGCCCACCACGGGTATCGAAATTCGGTTTTTAGCGTTATAAGATTTACCACTGAGCCATTAGGAGGCTTTGCAGCACATTGAAGACAATCTATTCACTTAGTACCCCCCCCCCCCTTCATACATATCAACATGCTTCAGTTTCAAACAAAACATCGTTACGAACAAGCGTTTAAATTAATTTCGTGATATCCCTGTTTTGTGATAAACGTTGAGGAAAATTTAGGTTTCAGCTGTTCGGTTATTTAGAAGATTGGAAACAACTCAAACTGAAAACATCGGGTACTTTTAGGACCCATTTTATACATATAATTTCGCGATATCCCTGTTTTGTGATAAACGTAGAGGAAAATTTAGGTTTCAGCTGTTCGGTTATTTTGAAGATTGGAAACAACTCAAACTGAAAACATCGGGTACTTTTCAGGACCCATTTTATACATAATTTGTTAATCACACAAAGGAAAATTATCCATCAAATCATCCACCTGCACGTTAGGCCTATTATCCTTAAATTGAAAAATCCCCATACATGTAGCCCAGCTAGACTTTTTTGTGATGTAATTTATAAAGACGTAAATGGTGTAATTCAAAGAACACGTCACTTTCCTGGAACGTTATGATAGTATTCAGATTCAGTGCAATTAAGTGTTGTTATTTTCTTTCAGTATTGACGTAAACTTACATGATGAATATTTTATAATAACGATTTTTTTCTCGTTTATTTATTTATTTTTCCTTAAGCACGATTGAGATTGGAGAGATAACGGCGTGTTTTTGTAATCCTAATTAACAGCGATAAATCAAGCCTTGCTTATGACAGTCGTATACCTGTTTTTAATTACCAAAAAGCTTAAGTACACCACGTATTAATCGAGACGCACGTCAAGTATCACGTATTCGATCCCAAAAGATAAGGCGAGAAAATCACCAGTTGATTGTTCAGTTTCTTTAAGTCACACGCACAGTTCACGCGGTATTAATTACATCCCACTCGTCGAAAGGAATGATACAATTGTCATTCTACAGATTAATGACTTTAAAATTATTTATTTTCTACATTAAATTATATACTATCCACTTCCTTGAATGCACTTACTTTACCGACTCTGACAGTATTCTTCAAACACTTACTTTACCGACTCTGACAGTATTCTTCAAACACTCACTTTACCGACTCTGACAGTATTCTTCAAACACTCACTTTACCGACTCTGACAGTATTCTTCAAACACTTACTTTACCGACTCTGACAGTATTCTTCAAACACTTACTTTACCGACTCTGACAGTATT
>NW_013666964.1:283462-286319 GCF_000517525.1 Limulus polyphemus
CTTCAAACACTTACTTTACCGACTCTAGCAGTATTCTTCAAACACTTACTTTACCGACTCTAGCAGTATTCTTCAAACACTTACTACGCACCAAACATGCCTTGTTTCATGTTGAACTTTCTAAAAGTTACAACCAAATACGTATACGCTTCGCCAAAGAGTCCGATGAACCAAATGATTAATTAAATTCGTTTCATTACTTCTTTGTGTAATGATCGTTAAAAACTCGTGCTGACATTCAATTGACTGAAAGTCTCTAATTGTTCAGGCTATCAAATAGAAAATAAATCACCTGTCTCGCATATACTCGTATTACCTTTTACTCTCAAGCCTAAGGTTCAAAACACCGAAACGTCCATCCACCTCTATTCTATACCTGATTCAACGCTGGTTTTATTATTCCCTTTCCATTTATTTGTTCTGATTTTTTTTTCTCTGAATTTCACTGTTGTCAAAAAATCCCGTCACACAATGTACCTCAAACATCAGTGTTATGAAAATATGTGCTGACGTTATGACTGTAATAAAAAGGGCCGAAATCAAATGAAGCAAACTTATGAGTAACTATAGTTTAACACATTTTACAGCTGGATTTAGCACAATGAACTAGACCCTTCATACACTGTATCAAAATAAACAGTTTTTTTGGAGGTTTTTTTTTTTTTATGGAATGTACGTTACAACTCTCGCTACTGAACTAAAGACTGTACTTTTATTTTTTGTTGTTATATCAAAAATTGTTATTGTAGAAACAGAATTTACACGTTTAAATTGAGTTAAAAAATAACGCAT
The DNA here is from genome assembly GCF_000517525.1 of Limulus polyphemus. Classification (NCBI taxonomy): domain Eukaryota; kingdom Metazoa; phylum Arthropoda; class Merostomata; order Xiphosura; family Limulidae; genus Limulus; species Limulus polyphemus. Next base: position 284,255 of record NW_013666964.1, read on the forward strand.
CTTTACTTTATGAAAATGTCTGAAACCAGCCAGCCGAAAGTGTGAAAATAGCTGGTATTTCAGTGGGAATACTATATAAAGCTCATTTCAAAATGTATAAAATATCCAAAGTTATTCATATTCGGCATGAATATTTACATTACTATGGAAAACAGTAATTTTTTGAAACAAATTAATTATTAGGCATTATTTAGGAAAATTATTGAAAGGTATGATTTTTTTTTCTTTTAATACAAATACGACATTTTTCACTACACTAAACAGTTGTTTGTGGGAAGGCAGCTAGTCAACTTCACCCACCGCCAACTCGTAGGCTACCCTATCAAATAGCGGGATTTGATAGTCACTCTTATGAAGCCCCAACGGCTCCAAAGTGCGGAGCGCGATGCAGTTGTTGTTGTTTGGTGGTAACAAGGTGCCAAATAAAGATCCATATTCTGGCAGTCTTCTTACCGGGCCGTGCTTGGTCCCACGCTAACCAAGTTTTTGTTTTGTTTTGTTTTAGCGCATAACCTACACAATAGGCTATCTGCGCTTTGTCAACCACGAGACATAGAATCCCGGATTTTAGCGTTGCAAGTCGGTAAACTTAAAGTTGATCCACTGGGGGTCACACTAAATCATGGAACAATTACGTATTTACATTAACTAGCTACTGTGTTAGGAAGACTTTATCATATACATTTGTATAACGCTCCATTTCTTTGCCTATGAAAAATAGACGAACCAGTGATGTAGCAGGACATTGCTTAAGCCTAAAGGTGAAGATTGTTTGTTTTTAATTATGCACAAAGCTACACAAGGGCTATCTGTGCTCTGCCCACCACGAGTATCGAAACCCGGTTTCTATCGTTGTAAGTCCGCAGACATACCGCTGTGCCACTGGGGGGCATAGGTGAAGAAATTAAATAATGTCGTGAATATTCTGCAACAGAAAGCAAAGATAACTCGTAATTTCAAAGAGCTAGTATAGCGCCGTTAAATGAGATGGTTTATATTATTGGTCGACTGTTTAAAGACACCTCTCATCAGAGACTATTAACAGTGGCAATAGAAATAAAATATCTTTACTCCTAGGTGAAACTGTGGCTGCCAACTAATGGATTGACCCACGGGCCCCAGGCAATTCAGAGCCTCAAGCATCCACCCCCACCTTGTGTGTTTCTGTACATTGCGTGAATAAAGCAGGCGATTATGACAAAGCAACCAATGTTATCAATCGACCCTAATTTTGAACTTCTGACCTGAGGGAAGGTAGCCAGTTAGCAGTACCCTATTATCCATTATCTACGGTAAGGATTTTACTGTCATTCTTACGACGCACCCACTGCTTAAAGTGCGGGGAATATTTGGTGATGTCGCACGGATTCGAACCCATTTTGAACTACTGACCAGAAGGAGGGAAGCCAGTTAGCGACACCTTACCACCTATATCCTCGTTAAGGAGTTTACTGTCACTCTTATAATGCGCTCACAGGGAATACTTAGTGATATCGCCCGGATTCGAACCCGGCTCCCCAGCTTAGAAATGTAAAGCTCTACCAGAGGGTCAACCTGCGACCACCTGGCGAGTTAGAGAATGAAAATGATATTACATCGCTATCACTAACGTGTTTTGATTTCGTGACATAGGTGCTTGTATTAAGTCCTAGACAGAGATAACATTTCAGTGTAAAGTTGGATTTAATGCCGCTTACTGTTGACTAAATCAGTGCGCTATGCGTTTATTTTTTCTGCCGGCAGATGGCACATAATGTAGACTATGAAAAACGTTACTGTCCTTACTGTTGACTGCTTATAGTTTGCAGTTGTTTACTAACAAGCACTGATACCGATGTCCAATTTCTTTCAACCAATAAATTAGAGCTTCTTCGTTGCTAACTCGATCCATGTGTTTAACAACGACGTGTTTACAGCAATTATACTGTAACCATTACCATTCTAAAGTTTGTTTGTTTGTTATGGATTTCGCGCAAAGCTACACGAGGGCTATCTGCGCTGGCCGTCCCTAATTTAGCAGTGTAAGACTAGAGGGAAGGCAGCTAGTCATCACCACCCATCGCCA
>NW_013666964.1:287319-293325 GCF_000517525.1 Limulus polyphemus
ATTCTAAAGTAGTAAAAGACAAAGAAAATTTAAATACTTTTTTTTTCTTCTTCTTTTGTAAACAAATAAAATCGCAAGCACATCTAGATGGGTTTAGCAAACGCTGATTTTATCGTAACATGTTGTATTTTCGTTTTAAAAAAAAATCCTCTTTTGATCGGAAGTGCAATCCTATATTTGAAGAGCATTTTGATCGGAAGTGCAATCCTATATTTGAAGAGCATTTTGATCGGAAGTGCAATCTTATATTTGAAGAGCAGAGCAAAAATACCCCTCCCCATAATATCCAAACGTTATGCTTATGGTCGTTTTTTATTTGTATTTTTTTAACGCTTTTGTTTTTTGTAGTTTGTATGTTTTTAGCTAAGCAGAAAGCAACACAATTGGCTATCAATGCGTTGCCAACTACGGGTGTTGAAACCCGGTTTTTAGCATTTTAAGCCGTCAGACTTATTACTGAGTCACCAGGGGGGGGGGGATTTCACAACACACGTAATATTTTTGTTGACGTATAATTAGAGAAAATATATGAGATACGTTGAGAAATGTAACTTAACTAGTTGACATTTACACAATATATTTTACTCTGTTTTAATATTTACAACTTGACGTGAGGGGTCAAAACCGCACGACAACGCGTTATATTACTTTTATGGGGGCCCTAGGGATACATGCTAAGTCTGGTAAAATCGGTCCAGAGGTTCGCCACTTAAAAGCGGACACATACAGACTTGTATCAAATATCGATTTGCATAAGATGAAAGCAGAGCACAGATAGCCCATTGTGTAACTTTGTGCTTAATTACAAACAAACAAACAGACTCCCAAAGGTATATTTTAACAGTGCAAATGACAGAATCGTTGACTCTTTATACTGTGGGGTTTTATGGGGGGGGGGACATTCTCTGCGACCACGGACCCAAATTTTTTTAACCGATTACTTAAACAGTATCAATGACATCATAATTCCTAATAGTATCATTGAAAATTACCGCACTGCAGACGACAAACAGTCCGAAAATTACCTTAACTGCCTGTGGTGCTCAGTTTGTTTATTTGTTGGATTTCGCGGAAAGCTAATCGTGGGCTACTTTAACTGTGGTGCTCAGAGCGTAAATATTGGATAGTGAACGACTTGAAACGAACATTGAAAGAGAAGCTCACTTGGGACACTTGGTCCTGCTAGGAGGTGTCATAATGAAGTAGAGAACGTTCTTATGACAGACGGTGGGTCTGTTCATTTCTTTAAAAGGGTGACTAACACCGAAAGAATATCTAGCATTGATACTTATCACACCCATCCCCACAGTGGCTCATTTATACTCTAATAAGGAAAAGGTCCTCCAAATACTTAAGTGTTCAATACATCGAGCTCTTATTCCTCAAATCGAGCATGACAGTGATTTCAGCCATCTTTATTGGTCAGCCCAATCACCGGATCTTAATTACCTTTCAGTCTCATGAGGATCAGTTTGGACATTACATTCGCTACGTGAATCCTCTCTTAGTATTGGAGACCCTATAACTCCTCCTTCAAGAACCTTGTGCACACATGGAACCTTGGCTATTGCCACAAAGGATAGCCCAGCCTAATATTAGACGAGGCGTAAAACAAAGTGGCCGCACGATGTATGTTGACAATTGTTTCACAAACTAACAGGTTTTGTATTCAAACAGTAAATAATTGTGGACTATAAAAAAATTTTAAAATAACCAAAGTTCTCTGTCCCGCGCCGTGGTTCTCTAAGAGCAAAGTTGGTTCTTTGGTGCAGCAGCTTTCATAACAACGGCCTTTATCGCAAATGTTGCTAACAATGTTTAACCTATAATTAATTCTAATAGTGTTCAAAGTTTTCTCAAGCGAATATATTTAACTAACAAACGAAAATTATTGGTGCTGTTACAAAACGTTATTTGTAAAACTTGTAAAAAAATAAAAGTACCGGCTCGTCCGCCAAAAAAGCCATAACTTTCCGGGAAGCAACCAATACTGAACAATTAAAGTAAAAATCTTAATCAACTATACAGTTTTATAAATTTTAGTTTAGTAAGTTTTACAATTAGAGAATATTTTTAAAATGTCAGGTACAGTCGTTTCTTTCTATTTGTTCATAAACTCTGGATTAAAATATTTACGAAACCTAACATGAAACATCACTTTGCTTCACTTTGTTACTCTAAAATAAATAAATATATTTATATCTATATTAGCAAATCCTTAAAGAGTAATTTCACGAGGAATATAAATACTTTTTTTTCACAGAATATCACCACAAAAATACAACAAAATACATTTTCTGGTACTTTAAAAGTTACAAATCCATAAATATATAAATGCTTTGCTCTGCCGCCATTTTGTTTAGGGTTAAACGTAGCTTTTATCATCGGAAACAGCTAGTTGACGTACCAACTGTTTCATTCCACGAAACTACCACTTCTGTCGGTGGCCTTTTGATCCCTTTTCGCTTCTTCCGTTTGAGTTTTTTGAAATCTGATATTCCAATATGATGGAGGGCTTGTTTCCGGTCGCTACTGCCTCGTTCTCGTCTCCAGCTGCTCCTTTTCTTAAGCCTACCCCCTGCTGTTGCATCAGTTTTGGGCGGGAAACGACCATACAAATAAGTGAGAGTGCCAAACATCACGAAGCCTAGAAGTGAAGGAATGAAAGCCATTCCCTTTACGGACAATGGGTAGTTAAGATAACGAGAATTCATTAACATGTCGTCTTCCACGCAGGTCCTGTTTGTCTCCAGAATAATGGTATTAGCTCTCACCTCATAAGTCCAAAGAGTCGTGTTACCTGCTCAGGCATCAATAGAATAATGCAGCAATATATATTGGTATTTACAACACACACACACACTGGTACATAAGGATATTCGGAAAATTATATATTAACTTTAAAATGTTTATATTATCTAACAAAAAAAAAATACTGCTCCAGCATAAATAGTAATTATTTTTTCGGGAAGAAAACTTCATAAATCTTTTCTAAATCTCTTACATTAATGTCAAAGATGCGGCAAAAAAATAATAACCACGAAAACAATAATTAACTCTTTACTTTCTTCATTCTATATATATATACATATATATATAAAGCTTGAATTCAACAACACATACTTTTAACCAAGTAATTTTATTGTGACTTCAGGAAAACCAGAGAGATGGCAGCACCTATCCAAGTGTCCAAAAAATGGACAAAGCATGTGAGAGATTATTGTTATGACAAGGGTCAGGGGAAGAGCGATAACAGGAAAACCCAATGGTGGCTTATAATTCTGCTTAAAGTTAGGATTTTGTAAGATTTGGTAAGGCTTTTAGTTATTTAACATTTCAGTACTATCATGATAAAATAGTCAGTTTTTTAAGTTCTAAAGGAGGCGACGTCTGTTTACCTGTTTTACATGAAAGGCGAAAGTCAAGTCTAAGAACAATAGTTTAACGTAACTATTGACAAAATGTATTTTCAATATATCCAAATAGAACATTCGAAGTATGTATGTAGTAAAAAACAACAACAACAAGACAATGACACCCAAAAGTGAGTCTTAAATTATGTTAATTTATGTAACTTATATAATATATTGAGGAGAGAATGTTTATTTCTTTCATAAAAGAGATCGAAGTCGTTAAGAATATGTTATAATTCCAAATAATAAACAATGATGAAATTATGTTAATTACATACTTAAGTGTAGGGCCCGGCATGGCCAGGTGGTTAGGGCGCTCGACTCGCAATCTAAGTTTTGACACTAGATAAATTGATAAATTTTTTGTTGTTTTTTTTTAGTGCTATGCTATACAATAGTCTATTTGCACTCTGTTCATCGCGAGGAGTCAAACACCGGATTTTAACGTTGTAAGTTCGTGAACTTAACGATGACCCATCGGGGGACAGTTTTGCCACAAAAATGTGATTATTTCATATCTTTCCCAAGATACGCTAAGCATGTCGCGCCATCTGTAGTAAATATACAAAAATATTATATAATCGAAAATTAAAAAAGGGTTAGTCGATGCACGATACTTGTTGTAATTTGTAAAAAAGTGTGGTAGAATTTTAGTATGCTAAATATATTTCAAGATGGCGTGCAATGTATATTATTTACACATATATATCATATAATTATCTTATTGTTATATATACATCTTCAAAACATTTTTAAGACCAACAAGATGGCTTGTATTTCATAAAATATAGCTCATACTTTAAGTCTACTAAAAGGGAGTGGTAAATTAACATCATTTTCTACATGATAAATAAAACTCGTTTAAGACAAAAAATTATAAATACGCGAAGTTGTTGTTTGAAACGTAATATATAAAGCGCCATCTTTTAGTAAAAGATACTATTTTTAGAAGAATATTCAGAAACACTACAGAAATGGAATGCAATAAAACCCGTAATTTTATTTCGAGCTTATTATTGCTATTATTTTTTACTAATACAGATCCCCAACCATTTAATATCTAAATTACGAGTTTGTGTTTTAAATTGCAAAGATGCCAAAGATTAAAAAAATTAAACCATTCAAAAAGTTCATCAATATGTAAGACCTCGTAATTTATTTCATGGTCTCAAGTGTTGAGTCGTTTCTGCTTATTCTTTTTTGCAGAAATAACAGTTGTCATAAAGCTCATTAGGTTTAGTTTCTGAAAGTTTATGCTGACAATAACTGAAAACGCCATTTTGTTAGGACCATCTCGTAGTATCCTTTCCCCTTTAACTGAACAGATGAGTGTTTTACATTTCCAAGTAACAAACTATTTTCCGCGAGTGTTCAAATGAGTCAAGAAAAGGTTAACCTTAAAACCTTGATTGATTTTTTTACCCTATAGCAAGGGATCAAATATTATAATAATCTCTAATAGTCAGACAATGTATCTTGTTTAAAAGGGATCAGGCAGAAGAAAGCAACATTTTAATAAATAAGAAATTATTAAACTGCCAAAAATTGAGGAATTCTTGGATATTTATTTTGTACGAACATGTGAGGAGGTGCTTGAAACTACTTAAATCGACTTCTATTTGAATTTAGCGCAAAGCTACACGAGGGCTATCTGCGCTAATTTAGCAGTGAAAGACTAGAAGGCAGCTTAGTCACCACTCTTTTACCAACGAATAGTGGGATTGACCATCACATAATAACGGCCTCACGGCTGAAATGGCGAGCATGTTTGGTGGGACGAGGATTCGAACCCCCGATCCTTAGACCGCGAGTCAAGCGCCCTAACCACCTGGTTGGTTAAGATAAAGTATGAACGGACGGGGATTCGAACCCCTGGCCCTTAGACCGCGAGTCCAACGCCCTAACCACCTGGTTGGTAGATCAAGTACGAACAGTTAGACAATATTTTCAATATTCTTCTGATCACTATTACAATTAAACACAACCTTCAGTACTTGTCTGTCCCCCCCCCCCCCCAAAATAAGTAGAGTACACGAGCTTTAAAAGAAATCAGAATCTACAGATTAATTACCAAGCAAGTTCTACACTTACAAAACTGACGGTTTACTTGGTATTTATATTAGGAGGTGTTCAGAGTAAGTAACATACGAAATAATAGTGACAAATATAACCACTGTATTAATAACACCGCTGTTATTTCTACTCTTAACGATGTCACTGTTTTTTTTTTCTAATTATGGAAATTACATAACTCACGAAAAATATATTTATTAACTGATACACTTCACGAGTAATGTGTTACTGATTTTAAATATTCATTTCGATGAATAATATTACTTATTGTGAAGTTGCAGTTACCGATGCATTCTTGTCACGTTAAAACGTTACACAAAAATGAAATTAATTCCTTACACGCGTGTTTTCGCTATCCATTTAAAAGCCTGTAACGTGTACTTGTAAAACTGTTCGTCTATCAACCAACTAGTTGCTGAATTAAATTCTTTGAAGAACCGCTTCATAAGTTTCAATGGATATTAAGTTATTTTTTGCCCAATACTCCACCTATAAACTCTATTGGGGCCCGGCATGGCCA
>NW_013666964.1:294325-300945 GCF_000517525.1 Limulus polyphemus
AAATTCAAAAACAAAAAACAAAACATAAACTTTATTGGACATTATTTACCACTTGCACTTTTCAATAGTCCCTTAAGCAGTTACATGGAATGCTTTGTGACAGAGGGTTGAGAACGTTATATTAAAACGATCTTGAATGTGCAAATCAGCAAAGTACGTGATAATCACAACCAATATAAAGTTGCAGTGGAACAGAATGTAACACAACTATATTTTAACATTGTTTGCCATTTTTGTAGGTAGTGTGACGTCAACCACAATTGGTCCCTTTTGGGGAAATGTAAGTAACAGCCCTTTTCGACACAAAATATTCATACGCTTAGATCATAAAAGCATGTGTCAATCGATATCCCTTGTACTTAATGTAATTGGAAAACAATGAATATGGATCAACTTGAGGCACCAGCACCATCCAGAAAAAGATCTGCAACAAGTATCCTAGCCATGAAAAGCAAAATGCGGCGTCTTCTAATAGGTAACAAAAGTCTCTGCCTTAAGGCTGGAATGTCCAAAGCAAACCACCCCACTCTGTTTATTTCCATAATCCATCTAGTGTACGAGGATGGCGTTTTCCGGGCGCCTGTTTTTAACAATCGATCATATAGAAATCCGTAGGCACTGCGTCCGGCGAATTAACTTATATGTTATCGTATCTAATAGCATTAATACTCGTTTCATTTTCATGAAGCTTGATGTATGCAACGGTTAAACGGATATTTTGTGGAAACAACTTGTGTACAAGTGACTTGTACCGCTTTTCTAGACGAAAATCCTTCTTCATTATGTTACCTGTGGAACGAGGACGGCTTTTGCCACTGACTTTTGTGTTCGTGAGCTCTCATGATACCCAAATCGTTTTAATATAACATACTCAATAACTGTATTACTAACTATAACCTTTATTATTCACCTGTTTGAAGAGCCTCTCGAAACACAAACTATAGAGGTTGTGATCATAATCTTTGAGAGATAGAACTTGATAACTTACCTGTTTCTAGAATCTCCTGATCAGCTACAGTATATACTTTGTAATGGGGCCCTATATACTGACCATATGCTTCGGGAGAGTAGAAAATCTGATTTTTCCACATGTTCAAATCCAAAATCATGACGAACATGATTATTCCATAGTTGAACCATTTTCCTGGGTGTATGAATACAGGTATTAGATGTAGAAAATAGTTCAAATCCAAAATCATGACGAACATGATTATTCCATAGTTGAACCATTTTCCTGGGTGTATGAATACAGGTATTAGATGTAGAAAATAGTTCAAATCCAAAAATCATGACGAACATGATTATTCCATAGTTGAACCATTTTCCTGGGTGTATGAATACAGGTATTAGATGTAGAAAATAGTTCAAGTAAAATTTAGAAACAAAACGACCTTTATTCTCCAGATAATAATAACTCACTTTATTGTCAAAACGTCCAAATTCCCCCTAGTATGCCCTAAGAAATTTTTAAAAACAGTTCAAATGTAACTTTTTCAAGTTAATTTCTTTCAGGGCAATATTTAAAAGAGATAATTACAGAGTCAAAAAAAAAAAGACAGTGTTTAAGTTCCACAATTAATAACGCAATTATAAAAGTGATTACAATGGAGAAAGAAACCAAGTTTAGATGAGTTTGTGATGACTAAAAAAATCGAAAATCAAAAACCACAATTAAAGAAATCTCATGATTCAAACAGTTAGTTAATGCCATGGGTGTTAAGTCATTCCTTCCGATTACAATAATTAGAATATCCATATTGATTTAAATTATTAATTATTAACGAAATGGAACGGCTTGTTTAATATCCTATTGAAATGACTGACTTATGATACGAGGGTCACTGGCTGTTTTAAGTACTGACCCCAAACAAACCCTCAATCATGGGATAGAACCTCAAGTAAGATCATGTAAGTTTATAAAATATCAAGTTAGTAAAACAATATATTGTTTGATTTCAGTTTAAAACAACAGTATTTCTTTAATCATTTATTGTTGTTGACAGTCCAGAAGAATTTATGAAAATGCATTGGAATTACAAATAGATGTACAAACCTGTAATGTGAAAGACTACATCTGGAATACTGACGTACTTCTGAAACATCCTGTACTTAAAAGAAACTACGTGCATACCAGGAAGCTTTATGTCCAAATCACAGACAAAATGTGGAAAGTCCCAGTCCTGCAAGTAAAGATACATCTATATAAGTTGTATTACTCTAACATTAGACAATTTTTATGTCCAAATCACAGACAAAATGTGGAAAGTCCCAGTCCTGCAAATATAGATATATCTATATAAGTTGTATTACACTAGCATTAGACAATTGTTATGTCTAAATCACAGACAAAATGTGGAAAGTCGTGCAAAGAAACGTTCGAAGCTATATTAATTACATTAGACAAATCTTGTGTCTTTATCATAGGTTCAATGTGGAGGTTCCAGGTCCTGCAAGAAAGACTCTATTTGATGGGTTGTTTGGTTTATTTCAAGGAAAGTTAACATTAAGATCTAAATAGGAAGAAAGATCTAGTCAATCTGTGAATCAGTGTTAATGAAATATGTATAAAGATATACTTCATGTAAGAAAATAAATATTATAGAAAACGTGTAGATTTGAACTGTTCGCGAAGCTAGAAAAGACTTTTCTAAATTATAAGAAAAATAACTTTAAGATATATCTTACTTGGTTGTAGACTTACCGCTGTCCCACCAGGGGGGGGGTATATATATCATATTATCAAGATGATTCATTATGTGTATATGTCTGTTAGCACTGACTACCCAGACTTGACCTACTCGTAATATTTTGTATGATAAGTAAATACTGTCCGACGGTATATATATGGGTTATCTTGTTTTGGAGTTTTGGCCGAGAATAGGATTTTTTTTTAAAAAGTCCATAAAATAGGGCACATTGCCACTTTTTTTAATATAATTTTGGCTTGCATCGTCTATAGTTGTCTGGCTCGATTACCACAGTCCAACGGGTTGCCCGGAATACTTTGTTTTAGGGTTCTTACCCGAGAAGAAGTATAAAAAACAGCCCCTTAAATGGAGCACATTTCCAATTTTTTTTTGTACTGACTTTTGGTTTTGGATCTAAAGACACGAGTATTTAATCAGTTAGATGAGCCAATTATTACCTTCCACAAAGCAAGATATGCAATTAACATCTAATGAAGTCATTAGATGTTAATAACATAAGATGGAAAGAAGGGGGATCATTATCTAACATTGTCTTTTATACAATTCTTGCTTTCTTAGAGGGAAACCTCGAAATAAAAACAGAAGCAAAGCTGTAGATTACAGAGTTTACGATGTCTTGTTCAGAACTGTCATAACACAACGGAAGACTCACCTGCATCACAATCAAAAGATCCATAACCAGTATAAAGGAAGCCAAGAACGCTCGCGACAGCTCAGTGGTAGCCACAAAATCCCTGTTTAGACGATCCCAAGTGATCCCATCACTGACTATTAAGGTCACAACTAGCGCCGTCATGATAGAAGAACCAGCCCAGAAGATGAAGATACGAACCCGGCCATGGGACTTCCAGAATCTTCTGGCTGTTTTGGCCCAATCAACGTAGAGGTTATCTTGAAGCATCATATCCGTAACCTGTTAGTGATACCACAGTGTTGTATAGAACATAAACACTTATGAAAGACGTTATAATGCGAGGTGAAATATTGTATGCTTTAAAAAAAAACGTTTTACTTTGTTGTTATTCACAAATAAAACTCTCTATCACCAGGATTTAACACAAATCTACGATAAATATCAGACAACAAACAGCCTACGTAAATAAAGTTTGTGAGCGCTGAAAAATACCATGTTAAGTAGTTCATTTGTAATGTTTTAACGAATAGAAAAAAAACGTTGATTTTACGTTTTATTGACTGTTTTCTTATACATATATATATATCTTTCTCTAGCTATTTTTCCCGTATTTTCGAAGTAAAATTACATCTAGTTTTCAAAACGTAATGAAAAACTTTTTATTGGTTTGTTTAAGCGCGAAGCTACACTATGTGCTGTATCGAACCCTGGATGTTAGCATTTAAAGCACCCAAGTTAGCCATTGATCTACTGGAAAGATATCATGCTGGTTAAAAACTTTTTAAGCTAACTTTTTTTGTGCATAAACAGAAAAAAAAATCACATTTTTAGCGTTCGTTTTTCTAGATAGTTCTTAACATTAATATTTCAAGAAAAACATAATTTTTATCTTTTCCTTATAGTTCAGTAAAAAAAAGCGGGAAATCAAAGTTGAGCTTTCTCACACTAGATGTCTCTGTGCTAACACCTCAGGTAGGATAAAAGCCCCTAATAAAAAAATAATAATCTAAGATGCGCCTACCAAACGCTTTAGTTCCTAAACTTTTACATTCACCCTGGCAATAAATTGAATAACACTGTCATAAGCAGCTGTACTTGTGTCAAAACTGTTTACACGCTTAGATATATGATCGGTAAAAAGCAACTTACGAGTCCGTAGTTTATTTAAATGTCACACCAAACTTTGGCTCTTCAGTTAAGCAGCCCTTACAAGTGAACGTTTTAAAGGCTCCAAAAACTTTTAGTGAATAGGTAATAAAAGTTAGAACTTAAAAGAGCACCGAATTAAAAAATTGACACACAATAAAGATTGATTCAAGTGAAGTGCCACTTCAGTTGATGATGGTTAGGATGTACGTGGATGGTCTTATTTCTATAACAACGTGTGATTACAATGCAGGAAGTCTGTTGTTTTTTTACGAGTTTAGACGCTTTGTTGTGACGACTCACGTTCATTCTATACAGGTCGTTGAAATTCGAGATTCAACCACTACAGCTAGCAGACAAAACGCAGCTAACCCATGGTTTAACAAACAAACCAGTTTTCCAATTGTGAGATAACGTCAGCTTTTATTGTGTTAATATTAGCATAGTTGTGATTTAATTGTCTCTGTTTACCTTGTGTACATAATAAAAGATCGAACAGATTTGATTAATCTATTGATGACGTAGCTGTCGTCTGGTTATAATGGAAAAGTAAATTGGATCTCGCTACCCGTCTACACATGATCTACTTAGCCAACTCAGTATCTACACATGATCTACTTAGCCAGCTCAGTATCTACACATGATCTACTTAGCCAGCTCAGTATCTACACATGATCTATTTAGCCAGCTCAGTATCTACACATGATCTACTTAGCCAACTCAGTATCTACACATGATCTACTTAGCCAGCTCAGTATCTACACATGATCTATTTAGCCAACTCAGTATCTACACATGATCTATTTAGCCAACTCACTATCTACACATGATCTATTTAGCCAACTCACTATCTACACATGATCTACTTAGCCAACTCAGTATCTACACATGATCTACTTAGCTCAGTCAGTATCTACACATGATCTACTTAGCCAGCTCAGTATCTACACATGATCTACTTAGCCAACTCACTAGCTACACATGATCTATTTAGCCAACTCTCTATCTACACATGATCTACTTAGTCAGCTCAGTATCTACCTGAGTCAACCTATGTCCTGCTTACATCTTCGTCTAATTCCCTATTTATTCCCTTAACCAACTAAATAAAATACTTTGGATTATTTATAACATAAATTAAAAATAGTAGGGGAATAATTAGTAAGTTATTAGGCGATCACATTAAGCTCCACCTGTATTGAGGATATTGAGTCATTCCAGAAAAATTTGGATAGCTGGAAAATTACCAAATTAATTATAGTATGTGCTGGGTTATCATAATTTGGATCACAAATTTAATACAGATGGGAACTCACTCAATAGCATGACTGAAAAAGAACTGTTTTAGTATAGTAGTGGATAAGTAGTGCTCAGTTACTTGTTATTAAGCTAATAGATCTTCTGGGTGTACTTATAGACGTGTTGATTACAAGTCAAAAAAGAGATAATTTTCTCTACATAAATCACTAGATGTCTCGCATTTCTTTGCGCTGTATTTTGAAGACGATAGGATACAAGTTTAAGACTGGAGAAAGAAATGAACTAGGCTCCAATTAAAGCAGTTTAATTTTTCTAACAGTGTGATTGACTTATGGAACGAGTTGACATTCGCACTAGTAGAGGGCAGCACTTTACATCGATGATTTCCTGAAACTGTGGGTTCAAAGACTTACCTTTGTTAAGTGTGGGTGTACAAGGACAGCCTTGAAGGACAAAATGGTCATTTGTTGTCCAAATCATGAAGGACAAAATGGTCATTCGTTGTCCAAATCATGAATGACCAAAGGGTCATTCGTTGTCCAGATCATGAATGACCTAATGCCCTTTCTTTGTCAAGATCATTAACGACCTAATGGCCTTTCGTTGTCCAGATCATGAACGACCTAATGCTCATTCGTTGCCCAGATCATGAACGACCAAATGCTCATTCGTTGTCCAAATCATGAACGACCAAATGGTTATTTGTTGTCCAAATCGTGAATGACCAAAGGGTCATTCGTTGTCCAGATCATGAACGACCTAATGCTCATTCGTTGCCCAGATCATGAACGACCAAAGGATCATTCGTTGTCCAGATCATGAACGACCTAATGCTCATTCGTTGCCCAGATCATGAACGACCAAAGGATCAT
>NW_013666964.1:300955-304986 GCF_000517525.1 Limulus polyphemus
ACCATAAATATATAAATATACACAAATAAACACCACAAATATACAAATATACACCCCATAAATACACAAATAAACACCATAAATATATAAATAAGCACCCCATAAATACACAAATAAACACCACAAATATACAAATATACACCCCATAAATACACAAATTAACACCATAAATATATAAATAAGCACCCCATAAATATATAAATAAACACCACAAATATACACCCCATAAATACACAAATAAGCACCCCATAAATATATAAATAAAATCTCAGACTCTAATAAGTAACACACGATGAAACCAAAACGATCAGTGAAAAAGAAATTAAAACTGCGTGGCAAAATCAGACTACCAGTAAACGGCAAATAAATATAAACTAATTAAGGAAATTAGGCTTATATAATTAAATTGCTCATAATTAGAATGAAAGTTAAAATAGTAGCATTCTCAAGAGAAGACTAATTCCCATCTCATATCAGCTGGTACAAACCTCTCATCACTATGTCTGCGAATTTACAACGCAAGAAACCGGGTTTCGATACCAGTGGTGGACAGAGCACAGGTAGCCCATTGTGTAGCTTTGTGCTTAACTTCAAACAAACAAATACTTGGACATGCCTACATCCCAGGAGAGAAACGATACAGAAGCTGATCAAGCACATATAAGCCATCTAGAATTACCACAACGGTATATAACCTTATACTGAGTCGAGGAGTAAACCAAATTTATGACTACTTACATCCTGTTCACAAGAGCATTAACCAACTACAGAAATGAACGAAATTTTTAGAAGATAATTATTCCTGAATATAACTGAATAAATATGTATTATTTTCTAGTTAGAAAAGGGTTAAGACATTCGTAATAACAACTACCAGATGTGTTGACCTTTGAGGAAAAAGGTTAAATCCAAAATATAATGTTGCATACTTGTGTTAAAATATGAATGTTGTATAGAATATCTGTTTTGGAGATAAGTTGATGAAGAGAGAGAAACATTAATACTTTCAAGCTAAATAGGTTAGGATAAATTAATCATATTGTTTTTGGCCCACCATCCAGGCAGTGACGAAGTCCCCCAGCCAAGTACCACAGGCGGCAGCTTTCATGAAGTTCATATTGGTGATCCCCATTCTACCGGTAATTCTGTAGGGCTCGGAGTTGGGGTAGCTGGACAGTAAAAAGGCGTTATACACCAGAGAGAAGATGTACACGAAAACGATTACAGTAAGAAACATTATCATCCATGTTCCTTGTTCTTCCCGGAACATTTTCAGTCGGAAGATATTTCCTGTAATAAATTAAGTTGAAAGTTAGATGGCGTTTGTTTGAAGTTAAGTACAAAGCTACACTATGGGCTATCTGTGCTCTGCCCACCACGGGTATCGAAACCCGGATTCTAGCCTTGTAAGTCCGTAGACATACCGCTGTGCCCCTGGTGGGCATTAGATGAAGTATTTGTTCAGATTCCCTCACGAGTATCGAAACCCGGATTCTAGCGTTATAAGTCCGCAGACATACCGCTGTGCCCCTGGTAGGCATTAGATGAAGTATTGGTTCAGATTTCCTCACGGATATCGAAACCCGGATTGTAGCGTTATAAGTCCGCAGGCATATCGCTGTGCCCCTGGTGGGCATTAGAAGAAGTATTGGTTCAGATTTCCCATAATGTTCATAGAGCTGAAGTACGGAAACTGAGAAGCAAGTTATTAAAACATGTTTCTTCCTTTCTTGTTAAGAAATGGCTAGTTCACATGGATCTGTTGTTTCTATTCACGATTTAAATTTTCCATACGACAGATAAATATTTCTCTTCTAAGTACTAAAGAAAATTCCCCCCCCCCATCCCCTTAGTGGCTCAGCAATGAGTCTGCGGACTTATAACGCTAAAAGTTGGGTTTCGATACCCATTGTTGGCAAAGAATAGATAGCCCATTGCGTGGCTTTGCGCTTAACAACATACGAACAATTCTTTGAAGAAAAAATATTTTGACATGAAGTTAATAATTATGACACTGGGTGTCGCCAGCGTTTCCTTTTCAAAATTTTAAACATACTACGTTTTTTTTTTGTTTGTTTTTTAAAGATTCTAAATGTTGGTTTAAATGTTCCACGTAAAATCACTTTGAAACATTTCTTTTTTTCCAAATTTTACATAGCCCAATATTACAGCTGAATCCGTACCTCATCAATTTTTAATAATAAACCAAAAATACTTGTTATATCATTACTCCTAGTGAGAAAAATATTATTCAAGTTCCAGAGTTAGGGTTGGATAGAATATACGCAGAAAAATATTATATCCACATATATATAAAGTAAAAAAATTATATTATAAATGTAATTAAGTACTAATGCTGGACAATTACAGGAAATTATCCCATTAAATACCTGTACGTAATAGGCTTAAGTTAAACTATTTTTAAAGGTATATAATTACTTCCAAATCTCTTCCTATATTTAACATGTTCATGATTTTAATAATTTTTTGAAAATACAATTAAAACCATGCGTTGAGAGTAACAGCATTAAAATAAACGATATGGAAAACTAGAGACAGATTGAAAGCAGGTATGACATGGCCTGATAGGCCGCTCGTTTCGGAATCTGCTGGCCACAGGATCGAAACCCGTCACCGAACACATTCATCCTTGCAGCCGTGGGGGCGTTTCAAGGTGACTGTCAATCTTACTTTTCGTTAATAAAGAGTAGCCCAAGAGTTGGCGGTTGGCAGTGCTGACTGGTTTCCTTGCCATTTATCAATTAAAAATTAGACAGCTATAGTGCAGATAACCATCGAGTTGCCTTTTACGAAACTCAACAGATAAACAATATCAGCTCAAAAACTAGTATCAATATCATTTCCATGTTTACATTTTGATCTCAATTTTTACTCTATCTACTGATCAAGAGAGTTTTTTAACAAATGAACTATTTATTCTGCCAAGATAGCACGTAATCCAATGAAATTTTGTTTAAGATGCAGTCAAAATCACAAATCAATTTTTTTAATGTATAAATATAACTTATTCAGTTCTTTACGATGTTGAATGAACATGTTGGGCCACCGGTGGTCCAGTTATAAGTTCGGGGCTTTATAACGCTTAAAATCGGGTTTCGATACTCGCGATGAGCACAGAAAAGATAGCTCGTTATGTAGTTTTGTGCTTAACAAACAAAGAAACTGCTATATTACTCAACCATTAAGATAAATCATATACTAATGTTTCAAATGGTGGATTCAGGTTGTTGTTTAGCAAGGTCTTAGTGACGACAACTTAATTAGTCTTAATAAGAATTTTAAATCAACTTAAAGGTAAACTTCCATCAGCATTCTATTTCTATGCTAAGATAAACTGCACAACCCTTACCAATCACCATTCTAGCCTTATAATGGTTCACCAATCACCATTCTACCTTTATAATGGTTCACCAATCACCATTCTAGCCTTATGATGATCCGCCAATCACTATTCTATCCTTATAATGGTTTACCAATCACCATTCTACCCTTATAATGGTTCACCAATCACTAGTCTCTGTTTTAAACTAAATGTTTAAGAATATCTATTTTTCCACACATATGCTTACGTTATGATAAAGATTAACTAATATTAACTAATAAAAGCCAGATGATAAAAAAATAACTTTAAGCAACTATCGAACATTTTAAAAATATGTAAAAACAACAGTAATCTTAGAAATTTACAATACTTACTTAAAAGGCAATGGTGGATACAATACTTTCCAAATTCAAGGCCTAAAAAGATGGCAAACAACCATAGCGCCACCTTCACGAGACACCATGTCCACTCGGGAGGGTATTTTGTTGCTACGAAAGAAAAGACGTTTCCTACTACCGGCATCTCGCTCTCCGTGTGACTGTGCGAGACTGGATCTTCAGCGAAAATGAGAAAATTGCAAAATATAACGAAATAACATACAAACAGACGAGCGTAGGGATGCTGAAAATAGTACCTGAAAACAACATAAAAAGTTATAAGTCAACACAAGGTAAAAATTAAGACAACA
>NW_013666964.1:305964-315132 GCF_000517525.1 Limulus polyphemus
ACCACGGGTATCGAAACCCGGTTTCTAGCGTTGTAAGTCCGCAGACATTCCGCTGTGTCACTGGGGGTGGGGGTATTTTTAACCAATGAATATAATAAAAAAGAAAGTAGACCAGCTGAAGTGCGAAATCCAAACCGCCATTTTAATGTTTGATTCATAAATAGTTTTATGCTCTGTATTTTGAAATTATGTATTATATTAATTACAGCGTTACATGTGTATAATTTGACCAATGATAGGTGTTTTTATATTATTATTCGTCACCTTTCTATATTTTAGATACCCTGTTGACGAGAATAACTTTTCAAATCGATATGAAAAGCGAGGTAAACTGTTATTAAATTTTGATGCAACCATCGCATTCTTTCTCAAATGTTCTCTATATATAATTTTAAGCAACACAGTAATTTAAGTTTATGTTCTAATTTTCATATATATAAACTGCACAACCCTTACCAATCACCATTCTAGCCTTATAATGGATCACCAATCACCATTCTACCTTTATAATGGTTCACCAATCACCATTCTAGCCTTATGATGATCCGCCAATCACTATTCTATCCTTATAATGGTTTACCAATCACCATTCTACCCTTATAATGGTTCACCAATCACTAGTCTCTGTTTTAAACTAAATGTTTAAGAATATCTATTTTTCCACACATATGCTTACGTTATGATAAAAATTAACTAATATTAACATTTACTTTACGAATATCAAACAGTTTAGAATACTAAATATAATGTAACATTTCAATCATTTCAAATTCTTCTGTAAGCTGAGGTACAAATGAAATTAGAAAAGCTTGAAGACCGAGAAGAAAATGCATATAACATTAGGCAACATTGACCAGTCAACATTGTAGTTTCAAGAAGTATCAACAACCCAGCTAGGTTGATATTCACATGTCGTTACCTAATGTGAAAGCTGAAGATTATCACGTTCTATTACTGAAAGAAAGAACATAAGAGTTTGTACAAAACTACAACTTATTTTTACATATAAGATCATAGCTGTGTTACAATCTCTGTCATCCAACCAGTTCAGTAGATGACAATCTCTATCACCCAACCAGTTCAGTCTGTGATAATCTCAATCATCCAACCAGTTCAGTCTGTTACAATCTCTGTCATCCAACCAGTTCCGCCTGCTACAATCTCTGTCATCCAACCAGTTCAGTCTGTAACAATCTCTGTCATCCAACTAGTTCAGTCTGTTACAATCTCTGTCATCCAACCAGTTCAGTCTGCTACAATCTCTATCATCCAACTAGTTCAGTCTGTTACAATCTCTGTCATCCAACCAGTTCAGTCTGTTACAATCTCTGTCATCCAACCAGTTCAGTCTGTTACAATCTCTATCATCCAACTAGTTCAGTCTGTAACAATCTCCATCATCCAACCAATTCAGTAGATGACAATCTCTATCATCCAACCAGTTCAGTCTGTGATAATCTCAATCATCCAACTAGTTCAGTCTGTTACAATCTCAATCATCCAACTAGTTCAGTCTGTTACAATCTCTATCATCCAACTAGTTCAGTCTGTAACAATCTCCATCATCCAACCAATTCAGTCTGTAACAATCTCTATCACCCAACCAGTTCAGTAGATGACAATCTCTATCATCCAACCAGTTCAGTCTGTGATAATCTCAATCATCCAACTAGTTCAGTCTGTTACAATCTCAATCATCCAACTAGTTCAGTCTGTTACAATCTCTATCATCCAACTAGTTCAGTCTGTTACAGTCTCCATCATCCAACTAGTTCAGTATGTTACAGTCTCCATCATCCAACTAGTTCAGTATGTTACAATCTCCATCATCCAACTAGTTCAGTCTCTTACAATCTCCATCATCCAACTAGTTCAGTATGTTACAATCTCAATCATCCAACTAGTTCAGTATGTTACAATCTCAATCATCCAACTAGTTCAGTATGTTACAATCTCTATCACCCAACCAGTTCAGTAGATGACAATTTCTATCATCCAACCAGTTCAGTCTGCTACAATCTCTGTCATCCAACCAGTTCAGTCTGCTACAATCTCCATCATCCAACTAGTTCAGTATGTTACAATCTCAATCATCCAACCAATTCAGCAGATGTCAATCTCAATCATCCAACCAGTTCAGTAGATGACAATCGTTCACACAACTAGGCTGAGTAGAACTGATACAGTTATCATTTGGTCATGATATAGGTTTTGTTGCTTAATGTGAAACTGCATATGTTAACTTTATAAATCGTAATGTTACTTATCTTATTTAAACACTCCAACAAATATCAAGTAACTAAAAGTTTTGATGTGACATTTTTTGTCGATATCATAAAGTCATATTTCAATTCTTTTCCCTCTACTTAAACTAACACTTTGTGAGCTTGTATATTTTTTAGGCATAAATTTGAATTCAATAAATCAGACCATAAGCATCATTTCTATAATGTACTGGGTGTCCGAAAAGTCTGGAACCATTTAACGAAGTTTACAGGATATGTTCCACATGCTGTCCTTGTAATTCGAAACAAGTTTGGATTAACAACAGGATTAACTCGGTCTTCTCTTGCTTTGACAACGCCATAATCAGTCACATATCTGAAATTAAGAAAAGTTGCAAATCGGGTATGGTTGCAGACTTTTTCGGACACCCTGTATTAAAGGTTATGTAAATATAGTGTCATACCTTATATATATTTATATTTACAAGGCAACAAATGATTTAATTACATGTGTTTTTCCAGTCTTATGATGGCCTGACATAACCTGGTAGTTAAGGGACGCTCGACTCGCAATCTGAGGGTTGCGGGCTCACCGAACATGCTCACCCTTTCAACCGTGGGGGAGTTATAATGTGACGGTCAATCCCAATGTATGTTGTTAAAAGAGTAGCCCAAAAATTGGAGATGGATGGTGTTGACTAGCTGCCTTCTCTCTAGTCTATCACTGATAAGTTAGGGACTGCCAGCGCAGATAGCTCTCGCGTAGCTTTGGGCGAAATTCAAAACAAACAAGCAAACTGTGTCAGTATAAAATGAACTATAAAGTATTATTCCACAGATATTATGTTATTAAGAGCTTCGTATCAAATATTTAATTGCAGTGAGCGATTAGACTCCCTCTGAAAAAAGGTCCCATATTGTGTTCTAAGCCCATCAACTGATGAGTCTTCTACTTTGTCACAAGAGTTGATAAAACTGTCGGATTAAACGGAAAGGAAATTAAACAAACGAAGCAAAAGAAACAGTTGAAACTGTCGTTGTTACTAGTGGTGGTGAGTAACGTGGCAAATCTTTATTCATGGTAAGTTTACCAATCTTTGTTCATGACAAATGTATCAACCTTTGTTCATGACAAATTTATCAAACTTTGTTCACGCTAAGTTTACCAATCTTTGTTCATTATAAGTTTATCAATCTTTGTTCATAGTAAGTTTACCAATCTTTGTTCACGATAAGTTTACCAATCTTTGTTCACGAAAAAATTATCAACCTTTGTTCATGATAATAATTATAATGTAACTGTCATGCTAAAACACGTAATAGTATGATATAAAAAAAACGATAAAAAATTAGACTTAACTAACCTGAAGTCTTTTTCCAGTTGTAAAGCATACACACTTTGAGTATCGACTACCCATCGAGGAAGACCTTTATTTTTTTCGGTAACTAGGTTAGATGGCAGTCGGATCTCGCCTTCAGATTTGGTAAATGTTTCTTCTTCGATCGAATCGTAATAATCCTTTTCAAGGGGGGTTGTCTTAGTGTGAATGTAGTCCTGATATAATCCATCAAACTTGAAAACGGGGGAGCCGCGGGATATTGGAGATTCCGGAACTTTGTTAGCTGTCATTGAGAAACGACACGAGGAAGATGCTGGGGACAGGGACCCGGAATGGATGTAAAATGTGGAAACTGAACTTTTCGTGCTGTCATCAATATACTTCATGTCATCCAAAGGGAATGCAGTACTAGTCATCCCGCGTCTGACAGGGGGCTCAGAAGACGGTTGGAAACTAACACTGAGCTGACGATCTTGTCTCGAATCAGAAAGCGTCCTGCGCGTGATACAAGGCTTCAAATGAAATTCTTGCACTCCCATAAAGGAATCTGATTTGGGTCTATCTTTCCGGTTCACATCTTTTGTCAAACAGGGCACGGAAAAGTCAGTTTCAATGAAGGGAGCCTCCGAGGAGCCCAACTGAGAACTGACCTTTTTGCTGTACCTTTCTTCAATTTTACGAATGGCAGCACTGGTAGCTGTTATCCATGATTCTTTATCATTGGAAGGGAGACACGAGCTCAATCCTTCTTCGTTATGTAAATGTGGAAGAGCTAAGCTAGGACTGGTACTAATCAATTCATTATCTTCAGGATTGGAGCTGGGATACAAATCTTTTGGGTCCTTCATCTGGTGATTGTAATCTTTTGGGTCCTTCATCTGGTGATTGTAATCTTTTGGGTCCTTCATCTGGTGATTGCAATCTTTTGGGTCCTTCATCTGGCGATTGTAATCTTTTGGGTCCTTCATCTGGTGATTGCAATCTTTTGGGTCCTTCATCTGGCGATTGCAATCTTTTGGGTCCTTCATCTGGTGATTGCAATCTTTTGGGTCCTTCATCTGGCGATTGTAATCTTTTGGGTCCTTCATCTGGCGATTGGAATGATCGATATCTGTGATCTTTAATGTTTTATCATCATTACTGGAATAGGAATTCAAACTCTCATGTTTCTCCATCATAGCACATGACTGTAAATAACGAGCTTAGTAACAAGAGCATTGCTGGAGATGGCTATTGGTCATTTTTCTTGATTTTCTAGAATGGGCACTTGTGTACCTAGAGAAAACAATACAGTAATTGATATATATATATATATATAAACCAAAACCGTAATGTTTATTATAAGATTCTAACCTGAAAAACATGTCTATTATTCATTAACGCATGATGGAAAATGTCTGACGTCATAGCATCCAAAAGCTTTGGGGATATTTCATCTATCAGACAGGATCCAAACGCAAACGTGAAACTAGGAAGATAAAATTAGGGGTTAGAGGTCGAGTGTCACTCCATGAGTGCCACATGTCTCGACTCTTACTGCCTGTCACTGATTTGATCACATATACACACAATTGATGTAATTTATAGTATTAGAACTTTGGTTAATTATTGTGAAATAATGCCTATTTTTCGACACGTTATATACGATGTCATTTATTTTGTGACTTTAACCGCTACTAATGTCACCTCTTTGTAACTTTTACATACGCAGACGCTGTCTCAAGGTTCAGAGCTCCATATTAGGTACATTTCGATTTGCCCCCCCCCCCAGTGGCACAGCGGTATGTCTGCGGACTTACAACGCTAGAAACCGGGTTTCGATACCCGTGATGGGCAGAGCAGAGATAGCCCATTGTGTAGCTTTGTGCTTAACTACAAACCAACTAACCAACCATTTCGATTTTTTTTTACTTTGACCCCTCTTATGTAAAAACAAAATGATACGAATACCAAAATTTATCATCAGCGTAACGAACTAGAAATTACAATTAAACTGCGCGTGGCAGAATAACCACGCCCATTGAATTTAAACAATTTAAAGAGAATCAATAAACTATAAATTCATGCCTAGTAAAAGAAGTCTTCAAGACAATTTTTTCTTATTGTTGAATTCTAAACTATAGCAGTGTCTGTAGTGTACAAGTGTAAATCGTTACTTTGAAATTTAAAAACAAAGACAGCCAGTGAGGTATAATTCTAGTCTTGTACCTACTATCCTGCAATACTCAACTAATGAAGACATGTCACTTGGTGCTCGTGAATGGAAGAATTTTGAATTTTCACGTGTTAATCTAGAAAAAAAAATGATACAGATAACACTTTTCACAATTTCCTTCAAAGCGGATGATTAGATTAAAGGCCCAGCATGGCCAGGTGGTTAGGACGCTCGACTCGCAATCTGCTGGTCGCTGGTTCGCATCCCCGTCCCACCAAACATACTCGCCCTTTCAGCCGTGGGGGTGTTATAAATGTGACGGCCAATCCCACTATTCGTTGGTAATAGAGTAGCCCAAGAATTGGCGGTGGGTGGTGATGACTAGCTGCCTTCCCTCTAGTCTTACACTGCTAAATTAGGGACGGCTAGCGCAGATAGCCCTCGTGTAGCTTTGCACGAAATTCAAACAAACAATTAGATTAAATGCTAGATTTTGCAGAAAGTTATCATTCTGTTTGTTTTTAGTTAAGGTATCTGTACTGTACCCACCACGGGTATCAAATCTTGGTTTCTAGCGTATAAGAAAATTATAAACTGGCGTATTTGTCAAACCATACAAACCCAGTAGTTTCACTGGCGGCCACATTTTTGTTGTTTTTTTTTTGTTTTTTTCGAAAATTGCTTTTAGGCGAGAATTTGTATTCAAGCTTTTGTTTTCAATTCATGCTCCTTAGTGATCTATTATAATAAATGTTTTTAGCTGTGCTTTATTTACGAACACGCACGTTCCGGTCAAAATTACCAAGACAAAAGTCACTATTTTATTAAACATTGACATTATTTACGCCCGTAAATCCAACTTGGGGGGTGAGAATGTTAGCAGTAATGTTGTATTAAATTGAAATAATCAAATTAAACCCATCAGTATGGACTGATATAAGAAAGTGGTCGGTAAAAGAAAACGGCGGTGTGGTTTGGAAGGCTTGTTACTGAACGAGGGTTAATAATCTTTATTGTCAGACGTATAAACGTGACTCTTATAAAACTTCTCAGTTCAACTATGATATTAAAGTAGCCGTTTACCGTCTTCTCTCAGTATGTTCAGAGCGTGCTTTAGAACGAGAGAACCAATAGCTTATAGACGTGACCTGAGCGATGGTTTATAAAGTCATTTCTGTAGCATATGTGACCACGTTAAGTTTTCTACTATTGATCGAGCATTAGAATAGTTACTGGTTTCCATGTTTTTAATGGACAGGGTTTATTCGTTTTAGCCCAAAGCTAAACAATGGGTTTTATGCACTCCGTGCACTGCTGACCCACTGTGTGAGAAAAAAACAGTAAGTAGGTAATTCGGACACAAGTTTTATGGCAGCATGAAAATTTAACTTGTTTTGTTGTTTTATCGTCTTTCACAACGCATTTTTCACTTTTATATAATTATTAAATTAAGCTTCAAAACGACTGTGACTTCTTCCTATCTTGTATTTTAGGTTGTTGGAAATGCCAGGGATTAAATGAACAAAGAACTCACCGTCTAATGAACCTTTGAATTGTAATAAAGTATGTTTTTTTATCAGATAGTTCCTCGCGCAGACGCGCCATCAGTTTCACACGTGTGTGGTATTCCTAACTACATTGATAGATAACCACGATAACTAAAAGAATGACCCCTACATGTTATAGTACAGTTAAAACTGGTTTCCTACCTGAATGAACTGAAGGAAGAGACTGGACACAAAATGGCAGCAAAAACCAATTAGCAATTCTTTATTAAAAGTCAAACAAATAATTCAGTAGGACGTGTACCATGGTCGGAAGAAAGCATTACCCTCTAAATAAAGAGGCCTTTTAAATATAGGAAAGTCTATTTGAGACTGAAAACCACTACAGAGATATCATAATAGGCTCATCTCTCTAACAGTGTACTTTTCACCCACGTCATTTTGTCCAAACTTCAGTAAAAATGTGAATTATCGTGCATTGGATAACCTGTCATATACCAGGAACCTGATAAACTAATCATATACAGAGTAGTTATGTATTGGATGACATACCATACACACTCAAGGACCTGATGAGAGTTATTAAGCCTTTTTCAGCTCTTTATAAAGAAATTTAAAAGCTATTACTCCGTATTTGTGTCGTAGACGTTCCTTGCCTGTTGCACCAATTATCGTTCAATTCATTTTGTCTGTAACTTGTCATTTCGTCATATAATTACTTGCGTTAGTCATACATTTTATAGGTCGTTTTCCTTGTTTGTATTTTTGAACTCTTCCATGGAAGGTGTCATTGGAGAACTACATAAAAGTTTAGGAATACCTGGAGGATATGCCCTGGTGTATGATAAGTCATCCTATACACAACTACAATGTGCAATTAGTACAAGTCTGTCTATATTGGATGACTTATTATACAAACTGAAGGGTATTATAAACTAATTGTTCGGGGTACTTGTGTATTGGATTATTTATACTACGTACTCAGAGGTACAGGCGTTCTTAACATATGCGCTATACATGTTAAGCCATACAAGTGCGGTCACTATAAAAGGAAAACGTTCTGTCTGTCTGTGGCCACATCTCCTCCTATACGAGTTGACCAAACTTGGCATGCTACTTAGCAGTCCAAACGCAAACCCAAATTCCTGTTATACTTTCCCCTGGTCAGAACACTATTTGTTACAACATCACCTTTTCTCAAGTTGGCATACTTTTCCGTGGTCAGAACACTATTTGTTACAACATCACCTTTTCTCAAGTTGACATACTTTCCCCTGGTCAGAACACTATTTGTTACAACAACACCTTTTCTCAAATAGGCATACTTTCCCGTGGTCAGAACACTATTTGTTACAACAACACCTTTTCTCAAATAGGCATACTTTCCCGTGGTCAGAACACTATTTGTTACAACAACACCTTTTCTCAAGTTGGCATACTTTCCCGTGGTCAGAACACTATTTGTTACAACAACACCTTTTCTCAAGTTGGCATACTTTCCCGTGGTCAGAACACTATTTGTTACAACAACACCTTTTCTCAAGTTGGCATACTTTCCCGTGGTCAGAACACTATTTGTTACAACAACACCTTTTCTCAAGTTGGCATACTTTCCCGTGGTCAGAACACTATTTGTTACAACAACACCTTTTCTCAAGTTGGCGAAGCATAATTATAATTAATTTACTTGTCATCAGACATTCGTATTAGGCCTATTATATTTTTCAACACTGTATTCTATGTTTTGTTTCTTAGGGATTTTAAGGAATTAGAAAAAAAAGCGTACAAACTATAACAATTGTTGTTGTAACAAGTGCTCTGACCACTACTATGTTTGTTATGTCCCAGCCGGCCTCACGAGCACGGGATTAAGAGTCGTCGGTAATGGATATTGCGAGATTTTTAAGTTTGTTTGAAATTTCGCGCAAAGCTACACGCTAGCC
>NW_013666964.1:316204-317810 GCF_000517525.1 Limulus polyphemus
CCTAACCACCTGGCCATTCCGTGCCAGATTTTTAAGAGAACAGACATATAATGCAGTGTTAATAAATATAATATGCCCAATACAAGTGTCTGACGAAAAGTAAATCTATTATCATGCTGGTTTGCAAGCTTGAAAAAAAAAAGGCGTACACACCATTATTTTTATAATAAGCAATTAAAAATAATCACTCTGTCCACTAACAATAGGAAGAAGGGATAATATTTTTAGTGTAAAGTAATAAAGCGATAGCTCCGCAGTGACACAGCGGTATGTCTGCGGACTTATACTGCTAGAAACCGGGTTTCGATATCCGTGGTGGGCAGAGCACAGATAACCATTTGTGTATCTTTGTGCTTAATAACAAACAACAACAATAAAGCGATCATTATTTTACTGACTACCTTGAAGTGTTAATTTGTATGTGATATTCAGCGTTTACTCTAAATGCCCATTTCTTGGACCCCCGGTGAGACAGCGGTAATTCTTTGGATTAACAAGGCTAAAATCAGAAGTTCGATTCCTCTCGATGGACACAGCAGATAGCTCGATGTGGCCTTGCTATTAAAACCACACACACTATTTCCTGCCTGTTTTGGCAAGAGGAAGTAACGAAAGGGGTTTCCCTTTAATAAAGGTTAGTACAAGACATGGCTGAAACTTAATCAGTAAGTTTTGGTTTTGATTTTTAGGATACTTAAAAATACTGTGATTGCGAGAATGAGTCCCGTATGGTTTAAATCCTCAGTCTCGTACACGAGTTGTTAAAGGATTTTACTTGATTTAGTAATAGACAATCTTAAAAGCTGACAGCAAATTGGCTAATAAGGAAAGAACTTATGAAACAAATCCTTTTGATGAAGTTGTGTTATTTCCATCATTAGTGTGTCGAAAGATGTTTATTTTGCATCATTTCAGAGCTTTTAATGTCTAAATCCTTTACTATGTTTTCACTTAACGAGCGTTTTCAAGATTCGTCACGTTTTCACACCATAACCATTGTAATTGAAGAAGCGTGAAGCACTTGTTCTGCCTTTATGTTGCAGCTAGCACGCGAGCTTTATGTGTGTCTGTCGGTAGGTATACACGTGTAAGGACATTTTAAGTCTACTGTGTGTGTGTCGTTACCACAAATGCACGTTTCTAGATTCTGCACGAAGAACATCTCCGTTCAATAAATAGAGTTTAGACAAAATGCATCTTGATTCAGCCAGCCCAGTAGCTCAGCGATAAGTCAGTGGGCTTATAACTCTAAAAATTAGGGTTTCGATATCCGCGGTGGGCAGAGCACGGATCGCTCGTTGTGTAGCTTTGTGCTTAACTTTAAAACAAACAAACGAAATTTTTGATTCAAATAAGACTCCTTTAGTCATACTATGCAGGTTTTTATCAAATGAAAAATGTACATGTCTACATTTTATGGCTTACCTCCTCTCTCAAATATTACAGCCCTAACTATGGAAGCTAAAGCATTCAATATTTTTTTTAAGTATAAGGTCTCTTCAATGTACTGCACGTATAAGCCAAAGTACAAGGTTTGTTTGTTTGTTTTGAATTTCGCGCAAAGCTACATGAGGGCTATCTGCGCTTGCCGTCCCTAATTTAGCAG
>NW_013666964.1:318415-320304 GCF_000517525.1 Limulus polyphemus
CGGTTTAAGAAAACGCTTTTATATTTCCCTTAGAAATTGTATATTTCCTGTTATATTATACTTGGAGCATGCGCACAACACATATTTCATTTGTAGACTACCATTTTCTGCTATAAAAAACGAACATGAATATAACTAGTAAATGACGTAGAAAACCCTTTTTTTATTTTATAAGTTAGATTTCTTTTGTCAGCTCCTTGCAAATATATATTAGTGCATGATTTGTTTTCTTTGAATATAGTTTGGTTTGGATTGTTTTGAATTTCGCGTAAAGCTACACACGGACTATCTGTGCGCTAGCTATCCATAATTTACCGGTGATAGACCAGTGGGAAGAGCCCCCAGCGGCACAGCGGTATGTCTGCGGACTTACAACGCTAGAAATCGGGTTTCGATACCGATGGTGGGCAGAGCACAGATAGCCCATTGTGTAGCTTTGGGCTTAACTTTAAAACAAACAAAACCAGAGGGAAGGCAGGTAGTCATCATCACCCACCGCCAACTCTTGGGCTACTTTTTTTTACCAACGAATAAGGGGATTGACCGTGATATTATAACGCCCCCCACGGCTGAAAGGACGAGCATATTCGATTAGGGGGATTCGAATCTGCGATCTTGAGATTACAAGTCGAGCACCCTAACCACCAGGCCACACTCTGCCAGTGATATCGGATATTCTCCATGACATTTAAAGAAGTTTATAACAATCGAGAGATATATACCAATGCATATTATCCCTACTCAACCCATAAGAATTTCAGGTAACGACTTTTGACTCCAAACACAGTAAAACATTTCAACAATGAACTTACAGTTTTTTCCATAAATTTCAGTTGTTTTTTTTTTCAAATTGGATGCCTTCTATAAAGGTAGCGCGGGAAAAATCAGCCTCATCTCTTTGGCCTTTTATGGTAGTTCCGCGTTGACGATTATAATTGTAAAGTTGAACTAATCACAAGACACTTATTTACGTGAGCTCTTGGCCTTGGTGTATTTCTTTCTCACAAAAAAAAAGTGTAAGGTAAGCCACTATCTTCTTCGAGTATAGATGATGTTATACAATCCAATTTCTCAGTAAATTGTCTCGCTCTGTTGCAGAGAGTGAAATAAGTTTCTCTTATGATACGATTGATCTTCCTGTCTAGTAACGTGATGAACGATTTTCCGTATAATACCGGTCCCCGAGTGGAACAGCGGTAAGTTTACGAACTTACAACGCTAAAATCCGGCGTTCGATTCCCCACGGTGGATTGTTTGTTTGTTTTGAATTTCGCGCAAAGCTACACGAGGGCTATCTGCGCTAGCCGTGTCTAATTTAGCAGTGTAAGACTAGAGGGAAGGCAGCTAGTCATCACCACCCACCGCCAACTCTTGGGCTACTCTTTTACCAATGAATAGTGGGATTGACCGTCACATTATAACGCCCCCACGACTGAAAGGGCGAGAATGTTTGGTGTGACGGGGATTCGAACCCGCGACCCTCAGATTGCGAGTCGAGCGCACTAACCATCTGGCCATGCCTCCGCGGTGGACAAAGCCTATAACCCAACATAACATTACGCTAAAAAAAAAAGAAACAAACCAAATATAATGCTGTAACGTGACTTATCAGGCAGAGCATACGTAGGCGTAAAGTTGTGTTATGTATGTGTGTGTAGGAGGGGATTACCCTCCTCCCACTGGTGGGGTCCAGGGGCCTTTCTCGGGAAAATGTTATTTAAAATTTAAACCTCAAATGACTCTTTTATATATAAAAAACTAATCATAAAATATTTTAAACATTTATTTTTCATCAGTGGCATTTTGCTAGGAGAAAACAAATCGGATTCATGTTTAAATCAATGAAAATTCGTATCTTGAATTTTGCAATTTTAGGCAGTACAACTATG
>NW_013666964.1:321304-322965 GCF_000517525.1 Limulus polyphemus
TGAATTTCGCGCAAAGCTACACGAGTGCTATCTGCGCTAGCCGTGTCTAATTTAGCAGTGTAAGACTAGAGGGAAGGCAGCTAGTCATCACCACCCACCACCAACTCTTGGGCTACTCTTTTACCAACGAATAGCGGGATTGACCGTCACATTATAACGCCCCCACGGCTGAAAGGGCGAGCATGTTTGGTGTGACGGGGATTCGAACCCGCGACCCTCGGATTGCGCCCTAACCACCTGGCCATGCCGGGCCCCACTATTCAATATGGACTGTCAGTATATGGTTCTACTTTTTACACTCACTTAAGAAAAGCGTGAGTTATTTAAAATCTATTTTTTAATGTCAACCCTATTATTAATAATGATAGATTTGAATATCTGGCCATCTCGATGTTTCCGATATTCAGGTTCATGATTATTTTCCTGATAAACATATATACTAAATATAAATCCTAATGGCTATAAATAATTATAGGAAGTGTTTTAAATATTAGCTGGCTTCTGTTATTTTTAATACTATGTCTAGACGTATATCAAATGTTAATAATTTTAGCGTTATTAAATAGCAAATTAGACTTAAACTTGTTTTTAAGTCACTTTTACATTTTATCTATCTATGGATTAACTTGATATTTAAATATTATTCCTTCTTTCCACTGTAATTATTTATAATTTAAAGTTTGATCATACATATGCTGATTTTTAGCCGCGGCATAGCAGCTCATAGAATGGCTTCGAGTTTTTACTCAAGTACAAACCTTTAGCACGTTTCTCCATCTCTTGGCCGATTTGAGAACTAATTACAACCGAGGATATTCACTTGTTTCTTAACCTGCGCATAAGCTTCTTATGCAATGATTGTATTGTGGATTTGTGAAAATAAATATCATATGAAATAATAACATAAATACATAAAACGGATATTTTTTATGAGGCCTAGTGATTAGTAGTGACCCGTTACCGCCAAAAAGAAAAAAAAATCACGCTCCGCACTTACGAACTGTGGATACGTTATAAAAGTGACAGTGAAAGCCTTTACTTCGTTTGACGAAAAAAGCTCAAGAGTTGGCGGTTGGTGGTGTTGACTGGTTGCCTTCCCTATCGTCTGTCACTTCAAAATTAGTGACTGCTTGTACATATAGTCCTCAATCTGTTTTCTGAGGAATCCAACAAACAACCTTTGGTTTGTCTGTCTACTTCTTAAGAATGTTTGTGCAAGAACTCATATGCGATCATAATGGAGCTTCTGGTCGCGTTTCCACTTGCACTAAATAGAAAGAAACGAATGTGTTTACTTACAAGTAAACACAGAAACAAAAAAATAACAGAATTCAATGAGTGTCGTGTTTATCAGCTTAAGCTTAGAAACAGATTTATGTCAGAACCATTCCGGAAATAACAGCTAAAGTTCTTTGTATAGTTCACTTGAAGATTAGAAGCTTGCAAACTATTTATCCTGTCAGACAATAAAGTGATGACGTCACATTTCTATGTAAAGGAAACTCTGTGAAAACAGAATGATGAATCAGCAAAACATAACAATTCATGTATTTTAAAGTAGTTATTAAGTGGTAGGTCATTTTTTTTTCATACTTTTTACCTCTACTTATACGTGTTGGATGTTAAAAAATACGATAGTTCAATCAATTCTTTCTAGTATT
>NW_013666964.1:323561-324282 GCF_000517525.1 Limulus polyphemus
GCAGACATACCGCTGTGCCATTGGGGGGCCAATTTTGTTTTACGTTAGAGAATGTTATATTCTCTGAGGTGAAAACAACCCGAAACCTTTGATCCTACTAATCTTTACACTTGTCTTTCTGTTGATAACGTTATAATTTGGTGGTGAACAGTGTTGACTAGCTGCCTTCCCTCTAGCCTATCACCATCAAACATGCTCGCCCTTTCAGCCGTGGGGGCGTTATAATGTGACGGTCAATCCAACTATTCGTTGGTAAAAGAGTAGCCCAAGAGTTGGCGGTGGGTGGTGATGACTAGCGGCATTCTCTCTAGTCTTACACTGCTAAATTAGGGACGGTTAGCGCAGATAGCCCTCGTGTAGCTTGGCTTACAGACTCTTTATTTCAACAACTTCCCTGACTCTTCAGTTTAAACAGTAATTATGTGCACTTTAGAAGTTCTGGGGTGAAGAGCACTTTATTATTTTACACATTTAGGTTTGTTGTTATTGAAATTTGCCCAAAACTCCTCGAGGGCTACCTGCGCTCGCCGTCCACTATTTTGAAGTAATAGACTAAAAGGGAAGACAGCTAGTCTACACCACTACTTGGGCTACTCTATAATCAACTAAAAAGGAAGACAGCTAGTCTACACCACTACTTGGGCTACTCTATAATCAACTAAAAGGGAAGACAGCTAGTCTACACCACTACTTGGGCTACTCTATAATCAACTAAAAGGGA
>NW_013666965.1:0-3355 GCF_000517525.1 Limulus polyphemus
AATATTGTTGGAAAGCTTATTCTAGTGGTGCTATGTAAATGGTAAGATAATATTGTTGGAAAGTCTATTCTAGTGGTGCTATGTAAATGGTAAGATAATATTGTTGGAAAGTCTATTCTAGTGGTGCTATGTAAATGGTAAGATAATATTGTTGGAAAGTTTATTCTAGTGTAGAAGAAAGTTTGGACAGAAGAGACTGCCCTGGAATTGAAACTTTTAAGGACTACGTCTTCACTGTTGAATTGAGGACGACGTTTCGTACTAACTAGTGTAGTTTCAATTCAAAAGGCAAATGCGTTCTATAAAATATTCCATTCTAACCCATAGCCTACTCGAAGTGTAGAGAGTCAGAACGATTATTGATTTTCCTGTTCATTGTTTATTTCTTTTCTCGGTAAATTTCTCCAAATCTTGAGACAGCAGTTAGAAGAAACTAAACATGGTAAGAACATAGATAGAGAGGTAATGCTTTGTGCGTGACAAATAGATAAAACAAGAGGTCAGTCAATTTATGAATAAGTCATGTAGCACGTGAAGGTGATGGGCAAGGGAGTAAGTTTAAATAGTCTTGTCTTTGGAATTTTCATTGGTTACCAGTGACCTAACCTAAGCTGTCCAGTGCTTGACTTAACTTTCTAGTATTAAAAATGTAAATCATTTCATCGTAACACAGCAGCAACACCAAACTGTAGTTGCACTGTTGTTATATAATAGTAAAAGTAACTCTGTAACCTACACGGGTAGTTGAGGAGGAGGAGCAACAGTGACGGTTTTAGTAAAATCAAACTAACTTACAAGTTCTCTTTTGTACTTTATTATTAAGTTACCTTGAAAAAGTATGATTCATGGTTCGTTACCCTTTGCTGTAAAAAAATACTCTGCACTTTGGAGCCATAGGTGCGTTAGGAGAGTTACTGTCAGATCCTACTATTCGATCAGACAAAAGTAGCTTAAAGGATGGCGGTGGGTGGTGCTTTTGTACCTCCCCTCTAGTCTAGGAGGTTTAAAATTATGCGCAGAGACCCCTGGGGAAAATTTTCTGCGAAAATTCTAAACCAGAACTAACGAACGAATAAACGAGACAATTCTAAGATGAACACAGTTAAAAGAAGAAATTGAAAATTAAGAAAAAAATTAATCTTTAGACTATGAACTTCTAAATTTTTATTGTAAAATAATAAACAATATTTTTAAAGCATGTGGATTTTTTTAGAACTAACTACACTTGGACACATCATTTGTCAGGCTTCCAACTGGAATTTATCGGCCCAGTTTTTTCTAACGAAATGACGTTGTAATTAGATAGGGGAACTTTCGAATGTCCCCAGGAACCAGTAATGAATATCTATCATTTGGACTTATCGGTGACGAAGAGATTCCACTTTTAAGTGTTTTTTTTTTTACTTCGTTATATCCAGAAAGAATGTTTAAGAGGTTGGGTTGCGCGGTTCTTTCCTGCATCTCTCTGGTATTACCAGTTTATTAAGAAGAAAATAAATCTTGTCAACATACCAAGTTTTTGTTTCAGCTTGTGGGCAGACCGACCTTGGGTATATTTAATATATTTTAATATTCAGCTTACAACCTGACTGTCAGGAAAGAGAGAGAGTACAAGAAGTAGGCATGTATATTTGGTAATTTTATCCTTGACATTCCATCTGCTATTAGTAATACTAAAATGGCCTCGCCTTAGTAGAAAAATATCAAACATATTTCAAATGTCACGGTGATTATCAGATATCAGTAGTATTTTTAAAAGTTTCATTGTCGTAGAGTTAAAAACATTTCTGCGAGACATAAAAAATACTGTTATGTAAATTCGCTATCAAGTTCTTGTTATCAAACATTCCTGGGTCCTGTAACATCACCATGGTAACGGATTTACCTATTGCTGCATATCACCACAGGTTCTCCAACATCATTTTAGTAAAGGATTTGTGTTGTTAGTTGTTACCATAGGTTCTCCAGTACCACCGTAGTGAAGAATGTACGTATTGTTAGTTGTTACCATAGGTTCTCTGGTACCACTGTAGTGAAAGATGTACGTGTTGTTACCAGTCACTACATGTTCTCCAGTACCATTGTAGTGAAGAGTGTACGTGTTGTTACCAGTCACTACAGGTTCTCTAGTACCACTGTAGTGAAGATGTACGTGTTGTTACCAGTCACCACAGGTTCTCCAGTACCACTGTAGTGAAGAATGTGTACGTGTTTTTACCAGTCACTACAGGTTCTCTAGTACCACTGTAGTGAAGGATGTACGTGTTGTTACCAATCACTACATGTTCTCTAGTACCACTGTAGTGAAGGATGTGTACGTGTTGTTACCAGTCACTACAGGTTATCTAGTACCACTGTAGTGAAGGATGTACGTGATCTTACCAATCACCACAAATTCACCAATACCACTGTAGTGAAGAATGTGTACGTGTTGTTACCAGTCACTACAGGTTCTCTAGTACCACTGTAGTGAAGGATGTACGTGTTGTTACCAGTCACCACAGGTTCTCCAGTACCACTGTAGTGAAGGATGTACGTGTTGTTACCAATCACTACAGGTTCTCTAGTACCACTGTAGTGAAGGATGTACGTGTTGTTACCAATCACTGCAGGTTCTCTAGTACCACTGTAGTGAAGAATGTACGTGATCTTACCAATCACCACAGATTCACCAATACCACTGTAGTGAAGAATGTGTACATGTTATTAGCACTCACCACAGTGTTTTCAATAATGTTACAGCAGAGGATGTACGTGTTATTACTATAGCAGTTAGAGTTGTTAAAAAGTGCCTTATTAGAAGGCGCTAGGGGGCTAGCCTTTAGCTCAATTTGTAGAGCACTTACCCGGTGTGCGAGAGGTCACGGCTCAACTCCAAGTCGAGGCAATATTAAAATAACGTGAAAAATATAAGTTATGTGAGAAATAAAAAACGGCTTGGACACGTTTTAAAGACATTGAACATTTTCTTTATTACAAATATAACAAAAAGAAAGAGTGTGGATACAGACAAGAGCATGATGACCTCTACTGGGTCAGTGAATAAATCTTCTTCAGCTTTTCTTCTCTCGATTTGAATCTCTGCAGAACAAGTCACGATAAAAGCCAAGCGGGAAACACACAAAAAACCAGGTGTCCTTCTCTCACCAAGCCATCAGTTTCCTTGTTTTATGGTGTTACCACGTGCTCTATCACCAAGCCATCAGTTTCCTTGTTTTATGGTGTTACCACGTGCTCTATTACCAAGCCATCAGTTTCCTTGTTTTATGGTGTTACCACGTGCTCTATCACCAAGCCATCAGTTTCCTGTTTTATGGTGTACCACGTGCTCTATTACCAAGCCTATCAGTTTCAG
>NW_013666965.1:3472-4797 GCF_000517525.1 Limulus polyphemus
ATCAGTTTCCTTGTTTTATGGTGTTACCACGTGCTCTATTACCAAGCCATCAGTTTCCTTGTTTTATGGTGTTACCACGTGCTCTATTACCAAGCCATCAGTTTCCTTGTTTTATGGTGTTACCACGTGCTCTATTACCAAGCCATCAGTTTCCTTGTTTTATGGTGTTACCACGTGCTCTATTACCAAGCCATCAGTTTCCTTGTTTTATGGTGTTACCACGTGCTCTATTACTCTCTTTTAACATTCGCAGTTTTAAGACACATCGGTGTTGTCTCTTGAGTAAACGAAAGGACGTCTCAACAGTTTCGTAGGATACAAAAACACGGAGAGAAAGACAAAGAGCCACCATGTCACACTCGAACCGAAAAATTCCAGCGGTTGTCTGGACTGATATTTTCATCAAAAAACTCAATAGAAATAAATTACATGAACATTTGTATACTACTAAAGATGGTGGTAAAGACATGATATATACATATACCACAATTCTTCCCATTTTTGTTTGAGACTAGAACTCAGCCGACAATTAAAATACCGTTGTGCCAATGGGAATGCCACGTCCTTTCGGTCATTGTTTGTTCGACCTAATGACGGTCTTTACTGTTAAGTAAATCAAGTAATAATTACAAAATTTGGGGCTTAGATCATGTGTGAAATACCACCTGGTAGCTCAGAAATTAAGGAATGCTACTTGGTTTCGGTCCGGTATCTAACTCTAAAGATTCTCCTGGCTTATGCCGTGGGTGTCTACTGTCTCCTCTGTCATAGGAAAACAGCTCTAACTGGCGGAGGTCATCCATCAGCAGCATTTTTAGTTTTTCTTGGCTGTATGTTGTTGAGTCTGTTGTGCTCCAGCATGGGAGTCCTCTCCAGGTAGTCTCGGGTGCGAAAGATGCCGATTAACGTTAATGACCATCCATTGTCCTCAATTCTCGAAACTCTCCCCCTTGGTTCTTGCGAGTCCTTCAACATATAAAACAAACCACCCTTTCTGTAAAAGCATTATTTTAAACTATTTTTATCAACGCAAAAGATCAAGCAAGGCAAGTGAACACATCAACAAAAACAGAAATCCCCCAATCTATCTGGTCACGACAACAACATTTCATCTTATCTTTGTGGTATTATCAGATGAACCGAATTCCCTACAAGTATGGGATAGATTTGCTAATAACAGAAGGGTCGAACAGGAAGGTTTTTTTTTAGTTATATGAATTTGGAAACTCGGCTGAGTTTTTAAGCTGCTGAGAAATAAATACACAGCGTGGTCACAAGTAAATAGACAACTAATTTTTCGTCATTTAACTGATTTATGCTAACTA
>NW_013666965.1:5691-14749 GCF_000517525.1 Limulus polyphemus
TAGTTAGCATAAATCAGTTAAATGACGAAAAATTAGTTGTCTATTTACTTGTGACCACTCAGTGTATATTAGACACGTTTTAAGGACGGTGAAAACAGTCTTTATTAAAACACAGCAAAGAAGTGTGTATACCTGCATAGTACAAGTGGATGATTCCCTCTACTGGATCAGTGGCTAACTCTTCAAGTTTTCCTGCGAAAAAAACCCACAGAAAACCAGATTTCATGCCTATACAAAACTACCGGTTTCTTTGTCTTGTGATGGCGTCACCAAGTAACTGATCACTCTCTCTTAACATTTACAATCTTATACATAGCAATGTCGTCTTCTCAGTCAACAGGAAATAGCATTTGATATGAAAAATGGAAAGAAAGACAAGGGGTCACAATGTTCGAACCGAATAATTTCAACGGTTCTCTGGACCAGTGTTTTCATACCAAAACTGCAAAGAAATAAAATACGTGAGAACTAAATCACTAGAGATGGTGGAAAAGTCAGTGATATACTTGCATATTACATTATTGGTCACCACAAGTCCTCTAACACCATTCAAACGAAGGATGTACGTATTGTTACCAGTCGCTATAAGTCCCTGAACACCTTTGTAATGAAGGGTTATATGTGAGATACTTTTTTTGTGAAGATGTATAGTCACTTATAAATAAACGTCAATATGTGTGTGTCTGTGTATCTGTTCCTTATAGGTTTCCACATTTTTTTATCAATCAGCACCAAACTTGACACAGTGATACAGGATGACATGAGGAAAGTGATGAGGGGGGTTGACCCCCATAAAATCTTATCTAATTTCGGAAAAACTACCAATGCTGTATATCCTTCACATTAGAATGAACTATGTAATCATTATTGATAGAATTCTTGAATTTAAGAATATAAGAATTCTTTCTTTTCAGTATTGGTACCTTTATGTATTATTATTGCACTTTTAATGCTTAATATGTCAAGTAAAAGAAAAAATAGAAGCACAATGTCCTATCCTTTGTTATAAACGAGGTTTTATATTACCCGTCTATCGGAATGGTACTCCAGCTATCTATATAAATAAACGTCAATATTTGTGTATCTGTTCCTTATACGTTTCCACAGTTCTTGATCAATCAGCACAAAACTTGACACAGTGATACAGCATGACATGAGGGGGGTTAGACCCCATCTAATTTTGGAAAAACTACCAAATCAACATAACTTGACACAGTGATAACAATGACACGAGGGGGTTGACCCCCCATCTAATTTCATATTGATAGAATTCTTGAAAACAGTATGTCTTTCTTTTCAGTATTGGTACCTTTATGTATTTTTATTGCACTTTTAACGTTTATTTTGTTTAAAAAATAGAAGCACAATTTCCCATTCTTTGTTACAAACGAGTTGTTATTTCACCCATCCAAAAAAGGGTACCCCAGCTAGTTGTATATTAAACTTCATTTGATGTGATGGTAGATTATTATGAAGCACAGGCTAACGCATGTAAATCACAAATCTGTAAATAACATGTATACATAAATACACACACACACTTTCCCCACCCCTAACGATTGTCAAGGGGAATTCAGATTATAGATAAAATCACAACAAAATATACAAAGTTAACCAATTTTAGTAGATTGCAAAGTCTTTATACAAATCATAAATCACAGAGAGTTTAATTCGGTTCTTGGAAGATTCTTTCCTTCCTTATTTCATCAGTAACGACATCCATGGGCTCTAAAATATACAATTTAGTATGAACGTGTTGTATCCGTTTGCTATGAAATATTTATTATCCAATTATTACATAAATTATTGCAGTAACCATTAAATATTTACATAATTTAAGAACAAAAGCTGCGATTTCATTATTAATTTCCCATGTTGGTAAAAGGGAGAAAATTCACACCATTATGAACCAAAAATATGTAGATGAACTTCTTCAGCGTATTTCCTGTATCTGTTTTTGTCTAGTTCGTGTATGGCCGTAACCATCAGGATGGGTCGTCACACCTCTTCAGTGTCAGGTAGCTGGAGATTACATGCATCGGACAGTTTGTTTGTTTGTTTTGAATTTCGCGTAAAGCTACACGAGGGCTATCTGCGCATAATTTAGCAGTGTAAGACTCTTGGGCTACTCTTTTACCAACGAATAGTGGGATTGACCATCACTTTATAACGCCCCCACGGCTGAAAGAGCAAGCATGTTTGGTGTGAGCATCGGACAGAAAGGGTCTGTTGGGTAACCTGTCCGAGTAATGCGAGATACCCCAGCACAATATTCATAAAACATATAAAAATACTTCATTTTAAAACATTATCACGCGCCCCCTAGCGGCACGTCTGTGGACTTACAACGCTAGAAACCGGGTTTCGATACCCGTGGTGGGCAGAGCACAGATAGCCCTTTGTGTAGCTTTGTGCTAAACTCGAAACAAACAAACAAACTGTTATCGTTCATTTCACGAATCAAAACGTTAGGCCCTCTCTAGGAATATTACGTTGTTTCATTGGTATCCGTTTTATTACCGTTTAAATAAAAAGAAATACACTAACCTGTCTAAAAATAATGCATTTATTCAACTTTTTGTTGACTTGAATACAATAGTTCAAAAACACAAATGCCCATTTTAATAAGCACACCTTTAGAGCAAAAATCTTGTTTAGTTTTTTTAACACAGAAACTGGTAACTGTCCAGCTATCGTAAGCTGATAAAAGTACGGATATTCCTAAACACCGAGTTGTTTTCATTTCCACAGCTTTAAAACATTGTCATATAATCAAATTCAGTCCTTCTTCTCGTTATAACTTCACATCGCAAATGTTTTTCGCGTTCTTACAATTATGTAAATTTATCTGAAAAGCTACGATGATTCTTTCTGGACAGTTGAAATGATTACATGAAATACGGGGACAGTTTTATCACGTGCTGTGTGTGTGTGTTGGCATCTTTATACTCTGTACGGGACTTGGCACGAATCACTAAACATACACCATCAGTCTAACTGACACTGGTTCGTTCCCTCTAATAAAGCTTTTCTCCTTACTTTCTGCCATTCTGGTAGTTTCGGAGCGCAGTGCAGGATGGGATTTCCCAGCATCCTTCTGCCCATGAAAATGAAGTCTCCAATTCCATGTTTAGTGCCACATTTCATCGGCCTGTATAGTACGGCTTCTCGTTTTTCTGTAGTTTCTGTGTTTACGTCATTTGTTGTTGAAACAACAGGCGATTCACAGTCACGGTACACTTTGGCAACTTGGATTGTCAACTCTGACAGCAGGAGGGCGTCTTGGTTCTGAAGACCACTAATTGTGCCTTGAATAACTGTGGTAAAAAAATAAAAAAGTTAGATCACTCGCTTATATCTTACCAAAAATGTGACAATTCTATTAACAAGTCAAGTGTATACCCCCCTTTTCTTCTGTTATTGTCATCTACTAATAGTGATCTCTACTAGTAGTCAATGTACTTAAAAATAAACAAACGGAAGTTCCTAAAACAGCAGCTGTGGGAGTATCTGGCAGTTACTCATTTCTTTAGGTTCATTCAAGGAGACTGAATAAATCCTGTCACATTTTAGTGTATTTTATTAAGTACTATGTTTAATGTATTGCTTTTGGATTATTCAAATACATCGGTAATAGCGTCAAAATTTAATTGTTGGTGAAACCCTCCGAAAAATGTAAGCTATTCAGGGTTTAAACTAGCAATCGCTAATTTGCCATAAACTATTCAGGGCTTAAATTAGCCATCGCTAATTTGCTAAAACGCAAATAATACGAAGGAAACTTTGATATTCAAGTTTAAACTGGTATACTTTTGTAAAAAGGAGGGCTAGTACTCAAGAGGCCTAGGAAAAACGACCAGTTGAGCCTGTTACACGTGATTAAATACAGTTGAGAGTTGAGCTTGTATAAATGAATGATGAAACACGCTCAAAGCGAGCCAATGCGATTGAGTGGGAAATGAGTGTTTGAATAGGTAAAATGCAGGGGAAAAAAAGTCTCTCTAGTGTTCATTAGTGCTTATTAGTTGATATTGTTCCAACATGGGGAAATGTAGTAACCAACTTTCTATTCATGAACACTGCTGTAGGAGCAAAACACCCAACATTCCAGCATTGAGTGGTTTAATAATAAAGGAAAGTGGGCAAGACTAACAGGAAAAGACAATGATCTGGGGCAGGATTTTTGAATGATTTGTATCATCTAGAGACAAGCTAATGATTTGAATTACTTGTATCATCTAGAGATAAATTAATGAAGTTTTGGGGGGGGGGCAGATTCGGTTTACTGATGCTGAGGGGATAACGTTTTTTGGTTATAATTATCTTAATATTTCTGTTAAATACGAGGTAAGAAGAAGTAACGTACCACCACCATTCTTTTCTCAAGTCTGGTATTTACAGTTGTCCTAGGACATAATGTCAATCTGTCGCTAATTGGCCGTAGCTCATGTTCTGTTGTATTTGTGCAGGTTGTTGTGATTCTTTACTTCAGATTTTCAACGTATGACAAATACTAAGTGTTTCATTTATATCTAAATAATCTTGATTCAAATGGAAAAGATGAATGGGG
The DNA here is from genome assembly GCF_000517525.1 of Limulus polyphemus. Taxonomy (NCBI): domain Eukaryota; kingdom Metazoa; phylum Arthropoda; class Merostomata; order Xiphosura; family Limulidae; genus Limulus; species Limulus polyphemus. Next base: position 10,262 of record NW_013666965.1, read on the forward strand.
TAAGATCAAGAAAGCGTGTAAGATTAATGACACTTTAAACAATTATTGAAACAAACTAAATAGAGAGAGAGAGAGAGTTAGTGTATCATAAACATGGCTAAAATTAAAATAATGGTTAGAGACATCATGGTAGTGGCGTAAATTTTTACAACCACGTACTTAGCTTTAAGTTCTGCTATTACAAGAAAACACACACAACTAAACATAGCTAGCTCCGACATACGAAACACGGCTTCTACTGACGTCGTCAAAGGTTGATGGCACGTATGAACAAGTTTTATATTTAACTGTGGTTTCTACTGACGTCGTCAAAGGTTGATGGCACGTATGAACAAGTTTTATATTTAACTGTGGTTTCGACTGACGTCGTCAAAGGTTGATGGCACGTATGAACAAGTTTTATATTTAACTGTGGTTTCTACTGACGTCGTCAAAGGTTGATGGCACGTATGAACAAGTTTTATATTTAACTGTGGTTTCTACTGTCGTCGTCAAAGGTTGATGGCACGTATGAACAAGTTTTATATTTAACTGTGGTTTCTACTGACGTCGTCAAAGGTTGATGGCACGTATGAACAAGTTTTATATTTAACTGTGGTTTCTACTGACGTCGTCAAAGGTTGATGGCACGTATGAACAAGTTTTATATTTAACTGTGGTTTCTACTGTCCCCTAATAACTAATATCGGTAATTTTTAAAACACGCAGTATTTTTTTTAGTCTCTCTTTACGCACTTCCAAAAATATTGTTTGTTTGTTTTGAATTTCGCGCTAGCCGTCCCTACTTTAGCAGTGAAAGGGAAGACAGCTAATCATCACCACCCACCGCCAACTCTTGGTCTACTCTTTTACCAACGAATAGTGAGATTGATCGTCCCATTATAACGCCCCCACGGTTGAAAGGGCGAGCAGGTTTGATGGGACGGGGATTCGAACCCGCGACCCTCAGATTACGAGTCAAGCGCCCTAACCACAGGGCCATGCCGGGCTCCGAAAACTACGAGACGTGTATACGTTTACAAAGCCAAGTCTTTATGTATATTTTTATCAATCACAAGACGCCAGTACGGTTACAGAGACAAGTGTTTCGCTGAAATGTTTCATCCAACATAACTTCACTCACTAACTTACAGTTCTAGTACACAACAGAATAAAGAGGGGTAATAGTTTGTAAAATATCTTGTTCAACTTCTAAATTTAACACAAGTTGATTTTAAAAATTCTGGAATAATAAAAATATTTTTCATATCCTTTTTTTGTTTCTCACCGAGACTGCGACAGATTACAAATGTTTTACCCCCGGGGAGATTGTTCCTACTTGATAATCCGCGGAATTATATCCTTTAACTAAACTGCTTATTACCGGAAAATGACTACATACTTTGGACAAATTCTTTTATGTCTGAGGGTCGTCGCATAGCTGGAAAATAAGAGATTTTATCTGTGACATCATTTGCTGGTTTATTGTCCTGCGTATAAAATATAATCTTATACTATTATATACTAGCTGAGACCCGCAAAACATTTGCTGTCTTTATTGCAACATAACTTCTTTAAAATACCGGATTTCTGGATTAATACAAAAGAATTATAATTACAGATACCGAAATCTACAAGTCCACTTGTCTTAAGCCTAATATTAGTTAAGCCTTTATTAAGTACGGTCTGTATTCGATAGAGATAAATCAACACCGTAGCTTGTGTACGTTTTTTACTTTAGTTTAATTAGGGCTAAACTTCGTCGCACTTAATACTATCAATAAATAAACTTGTAATGTTATTCTATGACCCAACGTTAGGCCTTTATGAAACATTTTAGAAGCTTTCGATTAATATGTTATTGTACAAAATGTCTAATAAAGTATACTTACATCCGTTGAAATGAAGTGCGCGCTCTTGCGCATTTAGATGGTAAGATGTGCGCGCATTTTCAGGACAGACAGAAACTGAGTATTTTTATAATAGATGATAGATGCACGTGTAATACCGTGCCTCACCCTATATTTCAAAAACATTAAAGAGAACATCTTAGGGTAATGGTTATAATTTTCACTGTCGTGCACAGCTATTTATACTTTTTTGCAGGAATGTAAATATTTTATTACCTAATTTTAGTTGTTTTATCACTAATTAATCACGCCTCGCCCGGCATAAGGCGTTATATTCCATAATATATATTTTTTGAAATATTTTCAATGCGGATAATCTTGAGATACTTGTTTGTTTCGGATACTCGCGAAAAGCTACATAAGAACTATTTGCATTGGCTGACCCTAATGTTGAAATGATAAACTATAAAAGATGACGACTGGTCAACAGCAGCCACTGCAAACTCTTGGGCTACTTTAATCGTATACTTTGATTTGACCGTCATACTTATAACACACACACACATACACAGGCCTAAAGTGCAGAGTGCAAGTTTGTGACAATGGGACGCGAGCCATGAACCAAAGTAGATTTTATATTTGGATTTATTATTAATTCCCACCAACCACAACCAAACTTCATAGTTGAGAATATTCAAGCTGAATTGAGGCACGGATGTAATAACAACAAAATTTTAACAATGATCTTCTTTAAGTCTCGTACATTGTTGGAGACGGCTTCCTTTGAATACTATTAACGTTATTTTGTACAGTCATTAAACTTGAATTAAAACTACAATATACGCCAAATTTTTTATTGTTCCAAGTTACCACAAACCCCTGTTCCCTAAATCAAATTGTTACGTCACCAGTCTGTCTGGCATGTCAGTTTAAATGTTTAAAATTAAACTTTCAAACACGGCTGTACAAGTGAAACTGACTGCTCTAATGGTAGTAATCAGTAGTTTATTGTAACGATAACAGATCACGATCAGTCGGCATAACGCGTTATATATTACAATAATTGAAATATAACAAAGTAAACTTTGACAGAGCTGTTAGCTACGGTTCTGTATTACTCATTCCGACTACATCTGCAGTACTCTGTCACACTATAATACAGAGGACGGCAGCTGCTACATTGTGAATATAATAAGAATATACACTATAACTGCTACATTGTGAATATAATAAGAATATACACTATAATACAGAGGACGGCAGCTGCTACATTGTGAATATAATAAGAATATACACTATAATACAGAGGACGGCAGCTGCTACATTGTGAATATAATAAGAATATCTGCAGTCCCCTGTCTTACAGTGTATATTTTTATTATATTCACAATGTAGCAGCTGCTGTCCTCTGTCTTACAGTGTATATTCTTATTGTATTCACAAGTAGCAAACTACAAAACCCGATGTGTTCCTGTAGCAACGAAATTTCTTCTCAAAATTGCTACGCAAAACGGATTGCACGCGGCCAGGTCTACTGACTCGGGCTCAAATTAATTACTTCTCTCGAGATGAACGAAGCTACGAGAAGACAAGGCTGTACGACACTAGTGATTATAAGACTACATGCGAACTCTTACTTGCTAATTTTATTCCACGTACGTCCTCATCAGACAGGTGGCAAGGTGTTATCAGTTTCCCTTTACTGTCTACACACCTCCCTTACCCGTAGTTACCGTTACAGTTTAATATGCGTGTCCTTCTAGCCCTAGCTACCGATCTAATCAGACCTTTATAATTACGCGTAAAAAATGGACAAGCGATACTAAGTAGACACTAACATTTATATATATTATAGACATTCCGCGTCTCTTTATTAGAAGTCAGGGTTAATAAACATTCAAGCAGTTTAACCAGTTTTCTCACGGCTCTCTCTCTCTCTCACACTACTCTATTTTAGGTCATCAGACGAAACAAAAGTTTTAGTTTCTAGCAAGGCATATTTGAGTATATTATAAGAATTCCTTTGTCTTCTCCGCTGAATTCTGAAGCGTTCTTACGCACACACATTTATCCACAGTTCACAGAACAATTGATATTATATTCCCGTTTAATGATGTCTGTTTCATCACGCTGAACTTGTCGTTGTGACTCAGTTCCCTTTCACGTGACTACCATAACCACGAGCATGAAGAGTTGATCAGCATTGTAAACAGAAAACAACTACAAGCATGAAGTATTGGTCAATAGCGTTAACAGAATAAACTATGAACATGAAGAGTTGATCAGCATTGTAAACAGAAAACAACTACAAGCATGAAGTATTGGTCAATAGCGTTAACAGAATAAACTATGAACATGAAGAGTTGATCACCAGTGTTGAAAGATAAAAGCTACGAACATGAAGTGTTGATCAACAGCGTTAACATTAAAAACTACGAACATGAAGTGTTGATCACCAGTTTTAACATAAAAACTACGAACATGAAGTGTTGATTACCACTGTTAATATAAAAAACTACGAGCATGAAGTGTTGATCACCAGTTTTAACATAAAACTACGAGCATGAAGTGTTGATCACCAGTTTTAACATAAAACTACGAGCATGAAGTGTTGATCACCAGTTTTAACATAAAACTACGAACATGAAGTGTTGATCAC
>NW_013666965.1:15650-17572 GCF_000517525.1 Limulus polyphemus
TTTTAACATAAAAACTACGAACATGAAGTGTTGGTCAATAGCGTTAACAGAATAAACTACGAACATGAAGTGTTGATCACCAATTTTAACATAAAAACTACGAACATGAAGTGTTGGTTACCACTGTTAATATAAAAAACTACGAACATGAAGTGTTGATCACCAGTTTTAACATAAAACTAAGAGCATGAAGTGTTGATCACCAGTTTTAACATAAAACTACGAGCATGAAGTGTTGGTCAATAGTGTTAACAGGATAAACTATGAACATAAATTGTTGGTCAACAGCGTTAACAGGACAAAAAAAAACATACTAATATGAACTGTTTATTGTCGTGCTTGTATTTATAACAACACGAGCGTGAAATTTTGGTTATCACTGTTAAACTACGAACGCGAAATATTCACATAACAAAATATGAAGGTCTACTGCTGAGTTAATGGAACATTATGAACATGAAATACGGAGTTAGCGAAAAACCTGTTGGGATAAAATGCTGATTTACACTGTTTCGAAAGTCAACGCAAAGCTACACAAAAACAGTAAACGTCCATGATAAAGTAGAGGAAAGAATGCAAATCATCATCATCCACAACCAACTCTGGGTTACTTATCATCCACAACCAACTCCTGGGTTACTTATCATCCACAACCAACTCCTGGGCTACTTATCATCCACAACCAACTCCTGGGCTACTCATCATCCACAACCAACTCCTGGGTTACTTATCATCCACAACCAACTCATGGGTTACTCATCATCCACAACCAACTCCTGGGCTATGCATCATCCACAACCAACTCCTGGGCTACGCATCATCCACAACCAACTCCTGGGCTACTCATCATCCACAACCAACTCCTGGGTTACTTATTATCCACAACCAACTCCTGTGCTACTCATCATCCACAACCAACTCCTGTGCTACTCTAAACTAATAGTGGGACCTGACAGTCACTATTATGACGTACCTACAACCCCAAAATACTGAGCGCGTTTTTGTGGCAACGAGACGTGTAATTTCGGGTTAATACTGTTAATATGAAAATTATTTTGATTACATGCAGCTTATCAAAAACCTACAAGAATGCGGTAATTAACTTCCAATAAGGTAAGCTAAGTACGTAGAGTTCAATTAAAAATCAACCTGGCCATCAATATAACTAATTATTTGTATCGTTTATACTTAAAAAAGATTAGCATTCATTGTTTCATCAGTTAGGGACTCTTGTTGTTAATGATATTTTCGGCCATAATCCCAGTAATATCACACTGTGTTCTATTAATTAATAGTGTTGACAATGAAGAATTGTTTATTTGCATTAGCAGAAAAACTAAAATTCATAAAATGTTTATTATTAGTGTTCGTGTGGTTGGGAAAGTGACCAAATTCCGATTCAGACCCCGCGAAGGGCAAAAACATCGAGTGGAAATTGGTTGGACAGTGTATGTGTGTGTGTGTATGTATCCCTTCAAATCTGATTAAAAAACAAAGGGGCTTATAATGCTAAATAAAATTCATGATTCGATCTCTGCGGTGGATACAACTAAGATGTCTATTGTGCAATTTTGCGCTTAACAACAATTTTTTTTTTAAAAAACGTCAGTTTGTTTGAATGTTTTTATACGGCTGCATCTCTCTTAAAAGATTTTGATCCTATTTTGAAGGAAAGCTTTTTACGTAATCCATAAAATGAAAATCACTACACGCACACATACACTGAGAAAAAAAAAACACACGCCACATGGCATAAATATGACTTATGAGTCATTTTCAATAAGGCTGTCAGCGTATTTCTTGGAATACAATATAAACTTGTGTAAACTTCATAAAAAATACACAAACGGTATAGTTACTGTGAAAGTAACACATCGACGAATGTCTTTATGCCACACTTCCGATGAACGTTTAACGTTACA
>NW_013666965.1:18223-26309 GCF_000517525.1 Limulus polyphemus
GCTGTTCCATTATTGGTCGAAAAGGGTTCGAAGTAATCTACTAGTAACTGTTCTAGTGTTCAACTACTGTTTAGGCTTAGTGAGTTAAGCTTAATTTAGTTCAAGTTCAATCCAACAACTACGATTTTTTGAGAACTTTTAAACGTAGAAAGCGAAAATTTTGATCAGTCACAGAAATGATCTCCCTGTCTTTCTCTCTCTCTCTATATATATATATATAAAGACGAAAAGTGTTGCTGGATTGTTTCAAAAACAACCATGCTTTTCTCATGATCAATGAGATGTAGGGTTTACAAGAGTGGGATCACTTCAAAATCTTTATTTGTTAGTAGATGGAAAACAAACTGTAAATGTTGTTTGCGAAGAATCTTTGTTATAATTTTAAACTTTTGAGATAAAGTTTATGTTATTACTTTGAAATATATGATTGCTGGTGAACTTGCATTGTTTTAATCACGTATAAACATTCCCCGTCAGTTGATGGCTATTTCAACTTGTTTTGAAATACAGAGGTGTAGGAATCAAATTAAAAGTGGAGAGACCCAAGATATATTTCACTAAGGGAAGCGAGGGAATGTGATCCACAGGGACTCACATTACGGCCACGATCCAGGGTTCGCCTTAGGGTTCTGGAAGCTCTTGGGTTGTGGATAGAATTGTATACATTCTCCTGCTTTTCCTGAAAGTAATTTTCCTAATTTTTACAACACTGATGTGAGATTTAACATCAGGGTATTGTCCTGGTGAATTGGAGATTACATCAAGGGAGTTGTATTTGTGATGTGAAAACACCATCACGATATTATCAAACTTTATGCCCCCCCCCCAGTGGCACAGCGGTATGTCTACGGACTTCCAACGCTAGAATCCGGGTTTCGATACCCGTGTTGGGCAGAACACAGATAGCCCATTGTGTAGATTTGTGCTTAATTACAAACAAAAATCAACGAGTCTGAGAGTGATCGGTTGTTCCCAGGAGAATACAAATAAAATAAATCATTACAGGTAACTACACGTGGTCAGCGTGATTATAAATAACTTTAACCACAATTCATCAAATTGACCATTGTTAAATTTATGGCTGCAAGATTCAAGATGGTTGATTCATTATCTTCTGACATATAATGTATGCATTAATTGCCTACATTAATAATTATTATATTAGACAAAGAGTATAAAATTATAGTATTAATAATTATCTTTTGGATATATACATATAAAGACACACACACAGTTTCTATACGCAATAAAAAATGCCATCTGGTGATTGAAACATGTCATTAAAATTGTTTAAAATCACCGTCAAAAAGACTTTAAACAGGATTTCCTTATTATGACAAATAAACACCGTAAATTTAGAAAGTCTTTAACTGGATGTATATCTATAAGAGAGAGCACTGGTGAATACACAAAACTTTAAATGTAAACGTGCCTAAGTACTTTCTGAATTTCCCTTATGTGGGGGCATACACACAAGAACCATCTTACAGCAACTTCAGTCGTCAGCCCCTCCCCTTCCTTTCGGCGGGGCATTTCCCCGTGTTTGCTCGGTAGATTAAATCAGAGTTACAAACAAAAGCACGCGTTTCCCTCATAGGGGCGGTCACTATCTTACACGACACTGCTCTCCAGTCGCGTTCGAAGTAATTATTCACAAACTGGCGTTTAATAATTTAAACTGGACTTTACGTGAGGCCTAACATTCCGAGGGAAATCCATTACTGGGACATGCATAACATAGACGTGTTTATATAACTTGTGAAGGTCATTAAAGTAAAGCAGTCTATTTACTCTAAGAATAATTTGTAGTTACTGTGCATATAAACACCGTTTTAAAGAATTCGAGCCCATGCAGTTAGCTGTTTAAGAAAAATATGGTAGTTAACTAAGAAAGTAAACCAAAACATTAAGAAGTAACAAGGCAATGACAGTTCTGTACACGTAATGTGATACAGTTCACTTGAACATTATTAGTAAATGAGAACTTATGAGAAAAGTTAGCTAAAACGGCCAGATCGGATACTCCAAAGTTCAAGCATGATCGTCCTAATTTTGAACTTTGACCAGAATGAGGGCAACCACTCAGCAGCACTCAGATCGGATACTCCAAAGTTCAAGCATGATCGTCCCTAATTTTGAACTTTTGACCAGAATGAGGGCAACCACTCAGCAGCACTAAGATCGGATACTCCAAAGTTCAAGCATAATCGTCCCTAATTTTGAACTTCTGACCAGAGTGAGGGCAACCACTCAGCAGCACCCAGATCGGATACTCCAAAGTTCAAGCATAATCGTCCCTAATTTTGAACTTCTGACCAGAGTGAGGGCAACCACTCAGCAGCACCCGGATCGGATACTCCAAAGTTCAAGCATGATCGTCCCTAATTTTGAACTTCTGACCAGAGTGAGGGCAACCACTCAGATCGGATACTCCAAAGTTCAAGCATGATCGTCCCTAATTTTGAACTTCTGACCAGAATGAGGGCAACCACTCAGATCGGATACTCCAAAGTTCAATCATGATCGTCCCTAATTTTGAACTTCTGGCCAGAGTGAGGACAACCACTCAGCAGCACCCACCGCTTACAAGGCTACCCTTAATTAAATAATGGATCGTGTTCTGCAGCGTGTCGCGGGATAGACATTGGACCTTACGTTGCGCAGCCCGGTACACTAAACACAAGGGGATCTTGAAGGTTATGATTAAGTTCCTCTTACAAATCGAGCGCTTTTATTACTTTCTTTGTCCTAACATCCACCAGGTCTACGAGATTTCCAGGTGTTATTTTCACTAAACATTATTAATACCATTCCACACCATGTTATAAATCTTGAATATAACACAGACTTGCGAATTTGAACTTCCCAAATTTCGAAAATAATATTCATTTTTTTCTATCACGTAAGGATTTTTTTGCAAATCGGGAAGAAAAAAAACTCTTACTTACATCAAATTATTATTTCGTTTACCAGCGCCCCCCAGTGGCACAGCGGTATGTCTCCGGACTTACAACGCTAGAATCCAGGTTTCGATACCCGTGGTGGGCAGAGCAAAGATAGCCCATTGTGTAGCTTTATGCTTAATTACAAACAATAACATCGTTTACCACAATGAACATTTTTATTATTATGTTTGTTAACAAAAATACAAACAAACTGAAGAAAATGGAAGAACAATGATGTCGAACGAATATGGATCCTCATTCATCCTGATTTTATTTGTGTGAAATCTACTACGTCTTTTAATCTCAAAACTACGCGTTCTGGTCTTTCTTTTACGTGTTGCGTTATGACGTTTTGTGAAAAATCTGTACTTGATGGAGAAATATAGATATCATTTTCGGATTCAGCGTACAGGAATTACTGTAGAACATGGCCAGGTGGGTAGGGCGCTCGACTCGCAATCTGAGGGTCGCGGGTTCGAATCTCCGTCACACCAAACATGCTCGCCCTTTCAGCCGTGGGGCGTTATAATGTGACGGTCAATCCCACTATTCGTTGGTAAAAGAGTAGCCCAAGAGTTAGCGGTAAGTGGTGATGTCTAGCTGCCTTCCCTCTAGTCTTACACTGTTAGGGACGACTAGCGCAGATAGCCCTTGTGTAGCTTTGAGCGAAATTCAAACCAAAAAATACTGTAGAACATGTAAAAATGTCAAGACAATAAAACCATCGCTGGCCTGTGTAATTAATGTGTATTGTTTACTTCGTTGACAGCTACATTAGGAATCTTACTGATTCTTTCAATGTAAAAAAATTCAGCCAGTCATATATAAGTTAGTTATTTTTAAACTATCATTTTGTACAGGCATAAGAAAATATGTTACAATATTTCAACCACACTACATTTGCCATATTCAGTACCAACGAGGTATTTCGCCCAATACCAGAGCTCATCAGGCTGACTCGGATACAATAGAAATAGTAGTGGTCAATATATATCATTAAAGAACAACATCTGTTATGGTGTGAAACAGATTAAGCAAGTGAATTGTAATTATTATAAATTTTATTTAGGTCATTAAGAAATAATATTATTAGGTAATAATAACTAACACAACATTGTTTATATTATTTTAACACTGTTGATTTATTTATTTATTATTATTACTTGGTTTTGAATAATAACTTTATCTTTCATTGACTAGAAACTGCAAACCAGCAAGCTAGTTTTCTTGTTTGTGTGTCTTCCCAGTGGCACAGCGGACTTACAACGATAGAAACCGGCTTTCGATACCCGTGGTGGGCAGACCACAGATAGCCCATTTTGTAGCTTTTTTGCTTAACTTCAAAGAAACTTGTGTGTGTTAACCAATATATTTCCAAGTTAAGTGAAACGTTTTTCTGTGTGTTAACTACTATATTTCCAAGTTAAGTGGAACGTTTTTCTGTGTGTTAACTGATATGTTTACAAGTTAAGTGGAACGTTTTTCTTAACTTGGAAATATAGTAGTTAACACACAGTGGAACGTTTTTCTGTGTGTTAACTAATATATTTCTAAGCTAAGTGGAATGTTTTCCTGAGTGTTAAGTGCTATATTTCCACGTTAAGTGGAACATTTTTCTGTGTGTTAACTACTATATTTCCACGTTAAGTGGAACGTTTTTCTGTGTGTTAACTAATATATTTCTAAGTTAAGTGGAACGTTTTCCTACGTGTTAACTACTATATTTCTAAATTAACAGTCCACCGGCCTGCAACCATTAACTAGGAACCGAACCCATCGCAACTGTATACACTGGAATTATGATTTCCAATATATTACTTGTTATTAAAAAACAACGAACAAACGGAACGAATCAATTACTTCAAATTTGTTCATGTAGTTTCGAGTTTGATTTCATGCCATGCTCTAGCTGAAAACAGTAGTAAGTCGTATAGACCTTATATTAAAATATAATCGTTAGTAAGTCATATATACCTTATGTTAAGATCTAATCGTTAGCAAGTCATATTGACCTTACATGATCGTATGTTAAGATCTAATCGTTAGTAAGTCATATTGACCTTATATGATCGTATGTTAAGATCTAATCGTTAGTAAGTCATATTGACCTTATGTTAAGATCTAATCGTTAGTAAGTCATATTGACCTTATATGATCGTATGTTAAGATCTAATCGTTAGTAAGTCATATTGACCTTATATGACCTTATGTTAAGATCTAATTGTTAGTAAGTCATATAGATCTTATAGGATAGTTCTGACGAATCATATGTATTTCAATCACTACAATAAAAACACTATGATAAAGAATGTATTACAATAATACTGAAGATACAGTTAGCCTGGATAATAGACGGCCATTTTCTTTTACTGGATAATAGACGGCCATTTTCTTTTATTATTATCATTGTAAGAAACGATATTTCTCTCTTTCTTCAATGTCAGTAAAATAGGCTGTTCAGTCGTAACAATCACCAAAACACAATGTCATAATGGTATAAAAATGGTAGACTTGTTAAAAAAAAGGTTGTAGGTATTATAGCAAAACACTATGTCATTTTAACAGTTCCACCATTTTTATACCATTAGAAAGCTTTTTTTGTACATTTTCTAAGCCTGAAACAAAAAGTAAAAAAAAATTAAACTTACCGAAACTACTTGTGCAATAATATCTAAGCATTTCTTCTTCTGTACAAGGACGGCATTCTAAAACAAAGAATACAACATTCTTAAACTTAAATAGCATTTTTCACAAATGTGTATATAATGTTACAGATGCTAAACTGATACGTTACAGATAAAGCTACAGATTTAACAACTATAAACTACAGAGTAACAGCTGTAAGGCGTAATGCTAAAGATGTAACAACAACAATAACGGGTGTAAATTTAACAATAAAGATAAAACTATAGATATAAAGATATAACTATAAATTACAAACACGGCAACAAATTTACAGTGGATAACGTACACACGTGAGAGCTATAAGTTAAGTGTGTCAACAGTCCTCGTGTATCTAACAACAGATGTAACAGACAAAGCACCAACTGCTACAAACATTAAGCGTAGGTAATGCTACACACGTGAAAGTTCTAAGCTACATATGGCAACAATTATAATGTATGTAATACAACAGATGTAACAACTCTAAACAATAACGTAGCAGAGCCATTACGTATAGGTAGTGCTACACACGTGAAAGTTTTAAGCTATATATGGCAACAGTTATAGTGTATGTAATACAACAGATGTAACAACTTTAAACAATAACGTAGCAGAGCCATTACGTATAGTTGTAAAATCTATGTAGTCCCGCTTGTTATTTGTATAAAGTACAAACAATCCTACACTACTTTAACAGTTGTCTTGACATATCTGTTAATATCCAGTGCTGACGATCGTGCTGTCTTCGCTCACGGTCACCTCCTGTATAACTATGGGTAACTTCTAAAGCCATGTGGACATAACCGCGTCTAACGTTTGAATAATTCCTTCTAACCGGATTAACCCTTAGGCCCAGGTCCATATCCTCTAAGGAGACCCAGAAAATAATTCGGTGTTCTTTGTTCACATTCTTGCGTGTTTTTATTTTATGTCTTCGACAAAAATTATTCTTAATCGAGTTTTATATTTTAAATAAATTTGGAAACAATCGCTCTGTCGACACTGAAGAATTATAATATTAATAGTTTAAAATTTTTATATTAAGTTGAGTTTAAGTGATAGGCTTTACATATTGTAAACATTCCGAAAAAAAACAAACAAACAGTTCTTCAAACATGTAGACTTTGGGCCATTCCTAAGCTTAACTATGTAGCAAACAGAGCTAGCAAAAGATGCATACGGCCACATATTTAGAATGTTCCAGCAAAACCTGGTGTTTTAGAGCTGAATAAATATTATTGACATTCACATTTTCTAACCATTTCTGTAAAAATGATGTCGGAGAATAATTTCTGTGTTATCTGAACGGAACGGTTTATTGTTCTACTTTTATCTATTTTCAAGTTAAATCGAACAGTATGTGCAGAGACTTAATGCAATTTATCCCATCCCTTCCCTGTGCTCTGACCCCGACGTTAATATCCAAAATGGTAGATAGACATTGGCCAAGTTCAGCTAACGATAAAGCTCGAGTGCACGTGCTGTCTAGATATTTGATCTTATACAACACGTGCTCTAGACACGTGACGCGCCCACTTGGACGTTCAGGGTCCACCTTCATAAACAGATGTTGGATAAAGTTCAGAACTACAATCTAATTGGTTTTTCGTGTTATGTTGCAACTATTCAATTTCCTGAGCACGTCCGTTATAAAATTTAGAATATATTTACCTATTCATACTTTCATAGCATTTACAGCTCAGATTAATCATCAGCTAATCCATGAATAGTTAGCAATACAGATACTAATCTCCCCAGTTTCCCTATACAATTTGTCTGTTAGCCGAGATGGCGCTGCTGTAAAACACAATTGATTATCGTGAGTGTATAAAGCTCACATTAAAAAAAAACGAATCAATTAATAATAATAAAAAACACACACCAAAAATAACACGTTTTTGTCCTTCTGTTAGCCGAGATGGCGCTGCTGTAAAACACAATTGATTACCGTGAGTGTATAAAGCTCACATTAAAAAAATAAACGAATCAATTAATAATAATAAAAAACACACACACCAAAAATAACAGGTTTTTGTTCTTGTAGGTTTATATGATGCTCTAAATGATACTGTGCCGTGAAATAATAATTGTTTATTTGAAATTATTCTCTGACGGTCACCAGAATCTGCTTACGTGAGTAATTAGTGTTTTGATTTATTAAATTACGTCAAATAATGAGTTTTAATTAATTCCATGACGTATTGGGTTTGTACACTTTTATTTAATGGTCAGGGATTCTATCGTAATGACTAATTAATAGAGACTGTTCACCAACGTTTCATCAACACTTTATTATTACATAAATCTTAAAATACAATTATTAAACCCAACCATTTTTTTTTTTATTTACAAAGAATGGTAAGCACAAAGAATTACACAGTCATTGTAAACACTCCGTTTGGTCAGCTCGACTCACAATCTGAGGGTCGCGGGTTCGAATCCGCATCCCACCCAACATGCTCACCCTTTCAGTCGTG
>NW_013666965.1:26762-35806 GCF_000517525.1 Limulus polyphemus
TTCCAAAACAAACAAACCGTTTGATCAATGTTTAAAAAAACTCTTCATACCAGCAACTGATAAGGAGTGTAATCAGTTTTAATTATAATGACGCAGCTACAGTTTAATTGTAAAATACAAATACATATATGTGTATCTATATCTTTGTGTGTGTGTGTATATATACATACATACTGAGTTAATACTATTACTATTGTGAACTTTAGGTCGTTCAAAATGTTCGCCTTTTTCACAGTGACACAGCTGTATGTCTGCGGACTTACAAAGCTAGAAACCGAGTTTCGATACCAATGGTGGGCAAAGCACAGATAGCCCATTGGGTAGCTTTGTGCTAAACTTCAAACAAACAAATTATTCACGAGTGTACAACATTTATATTGGGCGATTAGGAGCTAGTGTGCGTTTTTCCAGAAATTTCCAAAATACACCATAAGCTGTCCATAAATAACTCGTGAAATATTGTCCCGGAGCAAGTTCCGCAGATTTTGTGGATAATATCTCTTTTAAAACGGACCGAGTGCGACCCAGTGGTGAACCTACCGGATTGTGGGGCTGAGGTTCCGCGGTTTGCGCCCCAATATCACACACAAAAAAAAACTCGCGCTTTGAGGCTGTGGGTGCAATATAAGAATATCGTCTCACTATTAGATATGACAAGAGTAGCTCAAGAGTTGGCGGTGGGTGATATAGACTAGAAAGATCCCCTCTCTCTAGTCGAAATTAGGGACGGCCATGATGTAGCTTTACGTAAAATCCAAGAAAATAAAAATAAATAAAAAAACCGACATTTTATGTATACGCTTTAAGGGAGGGGGGCATAAAAAGGGCGCTCGTTTTGTAGGGAGGCATAAAAAGGGCGCTCGTTTTGTATACTTGTGAAAATAGTGAAACTCTTCAACTGACACCTTAAGCGATCTGAAATACAAAGTTATTTTACAGGTTAAGCAGATGATTATCTTAAAGATTAAATACAGGATACACGAGATTAACAAAATAAAACGATCTTTGGGCTTACGTGACTAGATTTATCTTAAATATTACACCAGCTACCTTGAAGATTCCACGGTATTACTAAGGTAGTTGGTTCTTGTAAATTTACAAAAAGTTACAAAGCTTGCTTAGCGATTAAGTTAACTAAAGTTATTTTGGAAATTAGTTAACTAACTCAAGCGTGTTCCTTAAGATACCTTTTTAGAAAAATTCTCTCTCTATTCAACAGTAACATTTTATCGTTGTTGTTTGTTATTAAGCACAAAGTTACACAAAGGACTATCTGTGCTCTGCCCACCACGGGTATCGAAACCCGGTTTTTAGCTGTATATGTCCGCAGACATATCGCTGTACCACTGGGAGACTTTGTTTGGTTGGCTGAAATTAAGCAAAAAGCTACACAATGAGCTATCTGTGCTCTGCCCACCACGGGTATCGAAACTCTGTTTATAGCAGTACAAGTCCGCAGACATACCGCTGTGCCGCCAATGGGGGAGTGACAACATCTTGTCATGGGCAGTTGTCTGAATGGGTTGTCATTTGTGATTTTTACATAAAAGATGCCTCTTAATGTTTCTCAGTACCACAAACTCATTATGTTTCTGTAAGTCTGACAGCACGACAAGTAGTTGAATAGGTTTGTCTGACAAAGTCAGAACAAGAACATAAACAGGATAACAGGTAGGTTCAAAAACTCTATTACTGACATAAATACGAAACCATATAATCCTAGCGCTTTCGACAGGTGGACCATTCTTCATCAGGGACTAACCTTCCCAGTTTACCTCTGATGAAGAAAGGACAGTAAAAACAACATTACTTTGAGCTTTACAGTTCTCGGTGTATCATAAACGAACTTAGCGACATGCGATATCACGAAACAAGAAACGTTTAACTGGAGTTAGCGACATATGATCCACGAAACAAACACGTTTAACTGGACTTAGCGACATATGATTCACAATATAAAAACGTTTAAACTGGACTTAGCGACATACAATTCACAATATAAAAACGTTTGACTGGACTTAGCAACATATGATCCACGAAACAAAAACGTTTAACTGGAGTTAGCGACATATGATCCACGAAACAAACACGTTTAACTGGAGTTAGCGACATATGATCCACGAAACAAACACGTTTAACTGGACTTCGCGACATATGATTCACGATACAAGAAACTTTTAACTGGACTTAGCGACATATGATTCACGATACAAAAAACTTTTAACTGGACTTAGCGACATATGATTCACGATACAAAAACGTTTGACTGGACTTAGCGACATATGATCCACGAAACAAGAAACTTTTAACTGGACTTAGCGACATATGATTAACAATATAAAAACGTTTGACTGGACTTAGCGACATATGATCCACGAAACAAGAAACGTTTAACTGGACTTAGTGACATATGAATCACGAGACAAAAACATTTGGATGGACTTAGTAACATATGATCCACGAAACAAGAAACGTTTTAACTGGGCCCTACTACTTTTCATTAAAGCACAGCATAAAGTGTTATTAGTTGGTTAAACTAAAAACCACGAATATGGAATTCAGACACTAAACACGGTGTATATTTATTACAGACACTCCATACGTGACTAGAGAGCACAATTAGCACATGTTACAGGCTTTAAATTATACTGACGCATCATCGCGTGGCCCATGAATTGAAGCTCCACCTATGTCTGGCGGAAGAAATTGGCTGTTAACAACACGTGATCTCTCTCTCACGCGCCATACCATGCATGAAAATAAACAGTTTTCTGAAGAAACTATCGTGATAAGAGCGATAAACGCCCAGTCTTCTGGATAAAACCTTCTTAGTTAGGGTGTCCAGCGCGATGCCCCGTCATTAAAATTTCAAATAAGGGCCTCAACAAAATATATTTTGCCATTTAATGACTGTCCACAAAAAAACATTTCGTTTCACGTGTTGTGTGTGTGGGTGGGGGGGGGGGACGACGATGACTACGTAACAATACCCTGGGCTATGGCAAAATATTGAAAAATTGTCATTTTGGGAATAAAGACTTACAACTTAAATCAATAAAATTCATGTTGCCTCGTGTTTTAAAATTTCTTTCAAAATTTAGTCAAATAAAAGAGAAAGAAAGACTAAAAACAAAAGTATTCGTTAATTATGCTGACAAGCATTCTATTAATTAATAAACTTAAATGAGCAATTAGTTATGCTAACAAACATTCTATTAATTAATAAACTTAAATGAGCAATTTTGTTTCAGATATTAACATATTGTTTTGAGCCGTGTTATGAAGTTATCATATTTTCACTTTCTTTTTTTTTTTACGATTTTTCCACCTTAGTTTGTTGTTCATAAATCTTACGGTGCTGTTTCACGTTTGAGACTTTTATACTTTCAAAGTTGTATATTTTTCACTACTGTCTGTGCGTGTGTGTGTATGTGTGCGCGCGCGTGACACCATAATTTGTTTGTAACGACAACGTACAATGCTGATATATACACGTACATTATACAACATTATCACAGTAAAATCGTATTGATACCTAGAAACACCTTTATACGTGTTAGGCACAACAAGAAATTCTGGAAAAGGACAAGGTAACGTGGCTTTCATACAATTTAATAAGTCCTCAGATAGTCCAATAACATTTGTTTACAAAACACATTCTGTTCAAGCGCCCGATGATTTGGCTTTATTGTAATACACTCGCGAGACAGAAAAAAGCGAAGCATGATAGCTTTAGTGTGTGTTTTTAAACTAACAGCTATTCAGCAGCATTAGTATTTGCAACAGATTCTAGTTCATTCAAATTTCGACTTTACCCATAATTCTACTAACCTAACAAAATACGAGGAAACCGCAGTGTAGCGCGGGAATAAAACTAGTGTTAGAATCACATGTGTATAGGTCAATATGATTTTCTCGCATCTCATACACGTAATTAAGTATTACCCACACTAGGAGACGCTGTGATCCAGCGAAACACGGGAGGATAGTTCCCATGCTAACATATTCTGTTACACTTTCAGGAAACCACGTTTTTCTTATTTACAAAACTCCGGGGTTGTCACTCTATTGACCATTTTCACGAACATACAATATTCCTGACCCCCAACTCTTTCCGAGAAAGTACACATAAAGTGGCCAATTTTTTGTTTTGTTTTTTTTTCCAAAGAGATGCCATCGGACATTAGTCATCATAAACAGGAAACGTAGAAACAGAAAATAGGTGTTTAAGTCCACAAAATTTGCCTAAGTTGCTACTGGTCAATACTTTGGCACATTATTCACTGATAGCAAATAACGTCATTTCGACATTTTTTGAAAAGTGTACAGAGTACGTTTGAACGGTCATCAAAATGGCGAAAACTGTGAAGGACTCCGAATGTGTAACATGGAAAACGTTTTGAAATTTAACTCTGCTGAGAAAGTACAACTAAAATCAAAATGAGAAATAGCCCATAACATCACCCAGCGTGGATAAAAAAAAAATAATAGGTAAATAGGAAGAACGCATTGGCTCAGTATCCTAACGGCAGTAACCAAAACTACGGCCATGACGATGCTGCTAAACCTAGACGCTATCTCCAAGGTTACACGAAACATAAACAGTCCTCTGAGTATCGTTATATCCACGGTTTGTGTAACATAAAGGTGTTTTATCTCGCAGGCCAAGCACACGACCTTAATACTACACACATTTCAGCGTGTCTATTTCTTTATCTCGAACGTCATCAGTAAAACGATGTTGTTCTCTAACAGGTGTGGCTAAGAGGCTGTAATGGAAAGTAAAACAATTGAAACTGCACTGTGAGAAAAAAACATCCTTACGCAATGTTTCATCTGTAAAATGTCAAGACACTATTTTGTGTTTTTTCTTACTGATGATATTGTCTGATTCAGTTGAGTTCCTTAAATATAGGGATAAAATAGATATCCAAGAGAAGCACCGTTTAACAAGCAACTCAATTATAAAAGTTCTAACAAATGACTTTTTAACAACTGTAACAATAATTAACGTAAATTATAATCTCATTAATATACAGCACAGGGTTCCCTCGCTTTCAAATGAGTTTCTAGGGGGGGGGGGAATCAAGGACATCTAATGCAAATTCTGTGATAAAATGTAATGTCGGGATAACACAACAAACTAAAGAATAAAATGTACATATTGGTAAATACGTCATTAATATGCGTTTGACTCGTTCTTTCTCTAAAGAAACAGGAGGTACAAAGTTCTGAAATTACATTGTCATATTGTTGACACGCTATTGTAATAGTACACACCGTTTCATATTGACGAATTTCTGCTCTAGAGTTCACATGATTATATCTGACACTGAACCGAGAGCCACAGTGGACCTTACGTTTCTTCATCACCAAAATGAACAATCTGTTGGAGGCACTGGAGAGTTGACACGTGCGGTGGTATGAAAGAACGTTTAGTTGTCTGTTATTAAGGACAAAGCTAAACAGCTGGCTATCTGTGCTCTGACCACTGCGGGTATCGAAACCTGAACCGAGAGAAACCTCAATATAGATTGGAAATCATATTCTCACTTTTAACAAAGAATCTGTAAATATTTTAAAACATTACAATTTGTGTCACATTCAATCACTTAATTGTAGGCCTAAAAATTCCCCCTTCACCGCACATTACGTTTTATGCCTAATCTATTAGTTGCCTTCGATTTGCGGCAATACGAGGTGAAATAATTATCAGATACGATCAGTATTTTTACGGTATTTTACCTTTGCCACTATTATTCGTGTAAAATTAACAACGTAAATACAAATCGTACTGCTGAAACATCTTCCATTTTACGAAACAACAACTGGTAAATAGTCTAGTATTATCTTGGTATTTACTCGAGTGAATCCCTCACAAAATCGTACACTAAATACGTAGTTAAGGTGTAGTACCTGATGATGACAAAACCTTGTACATTTGCTGTTATGTTAAACTTATATTAAAGTTTTTCTTCATTACTCATTCAAGCCGTCTCCAACCATTATAAGGTCAATAACACGTTGTTTCAGCTTAATTGTGGTTAATGTAGACTCTGAAAGAACTGCGTTTGAAAACTACACGTTTGATAATTCTAGACCACATTAATATACAACACACGGTTCCTTCGTTTCTAACTGAAGTGTTTTCCACGAGTTTCCAGGAAAATAATTGGAAAAATTCAGCGGTAAGTTTATGGACTCATAACTAAAATCCGGGGTTTGGTTCTCCGCGTTAAACAGTGTATACAGCCCATTGTATAGACCTGTAGTAAGAAAACAACAAAATGTTTCTCACCCAGTGACTCAGCAGTAAGTGTGAGGGCTTACAACGCTCAAAATCGGATTTCGATACATGCAATGAGCAGAGCGCAGATAACTTATTTTGTAGCTCTACGTTTAACAACAAGCAGTAAAAAAACAGTAATTTTATTTTACCATACGATAAAAAAAGTGACTCGTATAACATTGTATATGAAATATGAAATGGATAACACTAAGGAAAATGGATGCGTGTTCCCTCCTTAAAGAATTCAGGGTCTAAAGTTAGGTTTGCAGGCAAGAGAAATAACGCAGACGCCTGCCTACATATGCGCTCGGCGTGTCTCCGAGATTCGCGTACTGCGCACATTGTTACCGTACGCGGCGAAAACTATAGCAACTATTTCAAATTTCCACGAGCTCTCAACAGTTTTTCCACATCCAATAATGCCTAATGTACACTAACTGAATTTCTAAAATAAAAAATGACAATTCAATTCCCCTATCTAAGTTTGTAGAAAAAATGAAAATAAATCAAACAGTTTCCAAACAATATATAATACCCAATTTCTAAGTTGTATAGAATTTACGAATTCGTAAAAATACATCTAACAATTGCTACACAGTACACAATAGCTGACTTTGAAAAAAATTAAAACAAGACATTACCTAAACAGTAAACAATACCAGAATACGTACGGGTACGTTTAACAATTGCTGCACGGTATACAATATCCAAAAATACATTTAAAAACAATTGATATACAGTACACAGTTCCTGAATTTGTAAAATTAAAACACAATATTTCCTAGAGAGTAAACAATACTTTAATTCGTAAAAATACGCCTAATAACAATTTCAGACTACTGTAACTATATATATAAACTATTCCATCTATATTAGTCAAACTCTGAAAAACAATACTCAGTTAACTAATGAGGTCCCAATTAATATATACACCATTTGATCTACGTCGCATCAAGCAAGTTTTGAAGTAAACCTTTACAAAAGCTGAAGGTTATATGTAACAGCAGTGTTAAACGCGTCACTTAAACCTGCTGTGGCCTCGTCACAGATTCTCCAAGTCTGAAGTTTGCTAATACCTCTTTAATAATCGTACGAGAAAAACGTTAGCTTGACCTGAGCAATTGACCCCAGCCGCCATCCGGGGCAGGTCAATCACGACATGTATCATGACGTAAACAGGGTCATGGTAACCGAGGGTGGAAGAAGCCCAGCGCAGTTTGTGTTTTACGAGTATCTTAATAACACTGTCATCACCTCTAAATAATTAATATTCTGACAGCGCCTAGAAACATGTAGTACATCCGGAGAGAATCTGCTCCTTTCTGGCTGTATTACGAAAATCTGGAGGCATAATATATCGTTAATATTATTCAAGATACTTACGTAGTTGCAGGTTCAAACATAGTAGTAAATAATAATAAAAAAATATTGAAGTATAAAATTAATGTCAAAAACAACGTTTCAATCTTAAGCCCTTCTTTATCAGGATGGAAACTGTGCAGAAAATTGGTGGAAATACAAGAACTTTAGAACAATAAAAAGCATATACAGTGAGTAGGAACGTAAAGAGTGCAGCAGAGATAAAACTGCGAAAAAAAAATTAATTTGAGGCCAAGTATAGTTGGGTAATCTCGTATTATAACATAGTATTATATATATAAATATATACAGTGAAAATAAAAGAACAAAAGTTATTAACCGGGAAAGTTTACAAACTGTAAAATAATGAATGTCAAATTTACAGAGCAAAGGTAACGACAAAATACAGCGTACAAACTGAACAGAAACAATATATAAATACACAAACATATGGATATATCTATATCTTCATAAAAATACAGACGTGTAAATAGCAGAACGCGTGCCGAGGTTAAAGATCAGTCTTCTCGTAAGCACTTCTCACGGTCTTTGGGGGCGTGGTTTGAACACAACTAGAGATAGACCAGAAGTATGGAGTTCGTCCTGGTTGAACTTAGTGGTCAGATGCAGATTCGTACACGATGCCGCTCAAAATATGACGACGACGCTCGTGAAAAAGCTCATTTATAGTGCGTCGTAGACGATGCACTAAACGAAGGTGAGGGCGTGTCTTGAGGTAACGTTATCCATCTTCCGTTATCGATGCGATTACCAGAAACGCAACAGCAAGGTAAGGATTGTTTGTTTGTTTGTTTTTAATTATGCACAAAGCTACACAAGGGCTATCTGTGCTCTGCCCATCACGGGTATCGAAACCCGGTTTCTAGCGTTGTAAGTCCGCAGACATACCGCTGTGCCACTGGTGGGCACACAAGGTAAGGAACCTGGAATATTAGGGGCTACGCTTAGATCGCCGGACAATAGATTTGACTCAAATGTCTAGTATTCTGATGTTATGCTTGTATGAAACATGTTTCTCACACGAATGTGCTAGAATAGATAGGGTCATTCTGAAGGATCTGACCAGTGTCACAGATGAGTGTTTAGTTTCTATGAAACATGTTTCTCACAAGAATGTGCTAGAATAGATAGGGTCATTCTGAAGGATCTGACCAGTGTCACAGATGAGTGTTTAGTTTCTATGAAACATGTTTCTCACAAGAATGTGCTAGAATAGATAGGGTCATTCTGAAGGATCTGACCAGTGTCACAGATTCGAGTATTTTGTTTCTATGAAACATGTTACTCACAAGAATGTGCCAGAATAGATAGGGTCATTCTGAAGGATCTGACCAGTGTCACAGAGTCGAGTATTTTGTTTCTATGAAACATGTTT
>NW_013666965.1:36107-46923 GCF_000517525.1 Limulus polyphemus
TCATAAGAATGTGCCAGAATAAACAGGATCATTCTGAAGGATCTAACCAGTGTCACATAGTCGACTGTTCTGTTTCTGTGAAACATGTTTCTCATAAGAATGTGCCAGAATAAACAGGATCATTCTGAAGGATCTAACCAGTGTCACATAGTCGACTGTTCTGTTTCTGTGAAACATGTTTCTCATAAGAATGTGCCAGAATAAACAGGATCATTCTGAAGGATCTGACCAGTGTCACATAGTCGAGTGTTTTGTTTCTGTGAAACATGTTTCTCATAAGATTGTGCCAGAATAAATAGGGTCAATCTGAAGGATCTGACTAGTGACACAGTCGAGTGTTTTGTTTCTATGAAACATGTTTCTCATAAGAATGTGCCAGAATAAACAGATCTGACCAGTGTCACAGATGAGTGTTTTGTTTCTATGAAACATGTTTCTCACAAGAATGTGCCAGAATAAACAGGATCATTCTGAAGGATCTGACCAGTGTCACATAGTCGAGTGTTTTGTTTCTGTGAAACATGTTTCTCATAAGATTGTGCCAGAATAAATAGGGTCAATCTGAAGGATCTGACTAGTGACACAGTCGAGTGTTTTGTTTCTATGAAACATGTTTCTCATAAGAATGTGCCAGAATAAACAGGATCATTCTGAAGGATCTGACCAGTGTCACAGAGTCGAGTGTTTTGTTTCTATGAAACATGTTTCTCACTGTATGTCACAGAGAACATAGGATCATACTGAAGGTAACAGATAATATCCATTATGATCTTAGTATCTAAAAGGAGATAGGAGGGAATAACCAGAGAAAGTTTTTGTCGACCGTTTTCTCGGGAAGATAAAGCAACTCTCACGTGACTCAAGTTTTAACATTTAACAAGAGATTAACTATGAAGTTAGAATAACCACAAGCAATAAACAAGTTTGCCCTGTTGCTGGTAGACGGTTACGAAGTCATTCCCTTCTCTGGAAAAACAACAAAGTCGTGGAAACTGAGGTTAAGATAGAGAGAGTTTAACAAATGGTTGATGGCAATAGTAACACGAATAAGTAATTTTATGGTGGACAGAAGTAGTGAGCTTGCTATTAGTGATACTAATGTCCGAAAAGTCAAAGGTTAGAGAAGGAAGAAAATTACAGATACAGTTATCAAAGCCTGAAATTTGTATTCCTTACAGCTGGAGCCCAGCATGGCCAGGTGGTTAGGGGGCGCTCGACTCGCAATCTGAGGATCGCGGGTTCGAATCCCCGTCTCACCGAACATGCTCACCCTTTCAGCCGTGGGGGCGTTATAATGTGACGGTCAATCCCACTATTCGTTGGTAAAAGAGTAGCCCAAGAGTTGGCGGTGGGTGGTGATGACTAGCTGCCTTCCCTCTAGTCTTACACTGCTAACTTAGGGACGGCTAGCGCAGATAGCCCTCGTGTACCCTTGCGCGAAATTCAAAGCAAAACAAAACAAAAGCTGGCCATATCAACAAACTCGTCAATGTATCGCTTCAAAAGTTTAGAAATTTGGCCACTTGGTGTTCAATGAATGTAGCCAACAAGTATGTCGAAGGGTATTGGATATATTTCCGAAATAATCTATGAGAAACCTGTTGTTGCATACAAACGTAACACTCCAGCAACAAAAGCCTTCCTGGTTTGGTTCTACACTTAGCGGTCGCCCGCCCCCTAGCGTTACTTGTAATCACACCGATTCTGATAAAAGAATATCTCCAGATGATCCTAAGGATAACTTTACCCTAAAATACGCCTTCACTTGTGTACTCCATCATCTACATCTTCTGTATATAGGTGAGCTTGGCCCGCATGATAAAAACGTGAGCATTTTAGTGAACACGGTCGTTATATTTGGAGCGACAACGAATAAGTTCGACCAGGATGAACAGAACATTTTCAGTGTACGTCTCGTGATTTTTACAACACGCTCTCAAAGACCACGAGAAGCGATTACTAGAAGACCAATATTTAACCTCGACACACATTCTTCTCGTGGGATGAACGAAAAGTTGCTTTTCTTTAAATTATATTTACATGTCTCTTCGTGTATATTATTAATACTTGTTAATCTGTCCCTGTAAAATTGTGGAATTTTTTAAGTTTCAACTTTAAACTTGTCTCCTGGCCGGTGTTTTCTTGTAATCTCCTCAAATTAAATACGTTTTATTTAAAAAGAAACACGTTCAAATGTATGGTTTTATTAACCCACAAGCTTATATTTTTACGTGGTTTTCAGGCTGTGTAATACACCCACTTTGAAATGTCATAAAAATAACATTTAGTTTTATTTTTACAAAAACGAAGTCGTCAAACTATACTTGTTACCCTCCCCCCCGGAGTCCGTGGATGTGTCTGTCTGTCTGTGTTTCTGCGCGCGTATCTCTAAAACTAATAGTCCGATGTACACGAAAATTTTACACAAGATGGAAAGTCAGTATGGGGCAGACTTCCCCAAATTTGGTCCGGATCACTTTGAAGCGTTTTTTTTTATATAATGGGGAGATAGGGCATGTTCGCCGTTTGGGGTTAATAACTCTGTAAAGTGTGATCGGATTTGTACCAAATTTCAGGGGCACATTAAGGCTGAGACTTATCACACTAACAAAAAAAAAAAATAGATCCGGATCGTTTATCATTCTGGATCTGGGAAGGATTTTCCGAGTTTTCGGAAGCGTAATTTGACCGTATATAAACGCATGCAATCTCGAAAAGGATCGGCGGGACGACGGTATCCAACCTCTCTGATTACTCTTGTTTCGTTACGTTCGTAGTTTTATCTGCATGTATATCTTACTCTTTATACTGTTGTCGACGTGATAAGGTTTTTGATTTCTGTTCGATGGCTGGACAACCTGTAGTATCCAGAGGAAAAGTTATGACTCAAACGGTCGATTTTCGCATTAACATTATTCTTTACTTAATTTTTATGTTTCTAGTTTTATTTACTTTAAGATATTTTAGTCTAACTGACAAAATGATTTATGACAACTGTGTATTGTTTGAATCATTGTTGATTGTGACAACTGTGTATTGCTTGAATCATTGTTGATTGTGACAACTGTGTATTGTTTGAATCATTGTTGATTGTGACAACTGTGTATTGTTTGAATCATTGTTGATTGTGACAACTGTATTGTTTGAATCATTGTTGATTGTGACAACTGTGTATTGTTTGAATCATTGTTGACTGTGACAACTGTGTATTGTTTGAATCATTGTTGACTGTGACAACTGTGTATTGTTTGAATCATTGTTGACTGTGACAACTGTGTATTGTTTGAATCATTGTTACTGTCGGCATTATAATTTATATACAGTTTTGGACTATTGTGCTGAATGAATTAGTATAAATGGTGAAGAAACAATAGTTTTACGAGAAATGTCACAGAATACTAATTTCTCATCTATGTCTGGTAGTTTGACATATTAATAGCTAGCAACTTCAAGTTGGAAACTGTTTTCTGTTGCTATTGTAGATAAGCCTAAACCTGTTCTCTGGGGAGCTCATTAGTATTAGATGTATAATATCATAGCTGCTTTAACTCAACATTACAACATATGAGTAAATACCATCCTGCAAGATTAGAACGTAGGGGTGGGTGGGGGGGGGGTTGAGGCCTCCAAGAATCAGGTCTCATATAGACCGTAGGCAACTCACTGAAAATATAGCTATCATACTTACTCATAATTAGTAATGACAACAGGATTTTAAACATAAATACTAAATAACAATGTGATACGCATTATAAAATATTCAGGGGGGAGAAATATTTGGAATATTATCCTCACACATAACTTGAATTAGGTAAAACAACAATTTTAGAATAATTATCCGACACCGATTTTTGACTTTTAAAAAGTTGTCACTTACCGTCTAAATCATTTAATAAAGCTTCGGTCGAAGCAGGCTGTAGGTCGTATCTAAAGCTTGCTACCTCTTTTTGAAGAGTATTGTTGACTGGCTCTGCTTCCACATAAAGCGCCACCTGGCCGTGGAAAGAAGTAAAACACCGTAACAAGTCCGGGTGTTTACCGTCAGTTTTACTATAGGTTAAATGAAGTTTTCGATGCCCTTCCACGTATATTTGAGCACCACTAAAATGTTTATCTGTTCGTAAACAGCCGCGGAATTCTCTTCCGGAAGTCCCATGACGTAACACTACACGGAGCGCCCCCCGCGGATAGTTCCACTCAACATAACCGTGAGCACATCGAAGGTATATAGGTTGTACCTCACGCGAAGCATCTTCTCGAAGTCCACTGAAATAATGTTAAATAATTAATAAGCTGATAAGTAATCGAAACGAAAAAAACAACAAACAAACAATACTTTCGATGTTTAAATACAAATATTTCAAAACTATTACAAATTCTTTAGAATGGCTTACAGCGATTCGGCTTCAGCAAAGTTCCAAAATAAGCTCACATCTTTAAGAATGTATAAGCAATGGTTTAATTTTCAGATTGGAATGTAAAATGGTAACCAAAGCACCATGCTATTTCGGATTTATAAACAGCCGCCATATTACTTTCAAACAAGCTTGCTTGCTATTTATCTGTGTGTGTGTTAATACACAAAATTACGTATAAGTACTGACCATCGTGCAAACCTTACATTTAAACTGTGCAGGTATTAAACGTGTTCTCTATACTACAGTAGTAACGTACGGCTGTCAGTTTATAAAACGTCTGAATTTTATCAGTCCCCCACACCGTTAAACACTGCTTAGGCGAGGAGAAAAAGAACAAATCACGTGCTTTAAAAAATCTGTGTTTCAATCTATTATGTGGCATAACACAGTTTAACGAGACGAAAATTAAGATTCCTTTCTGTACCTGTCGATAAAATATCAAATAAATGTAAACTACCTGTTACAACGGTTGTACAAACACATATCCATATATAAAAGTAAACTACATGTTACACGGCTGTACAAAAATATATTCATTAATCCCTTGGCTCTAATAACGTAAACTAAAGCTACCTGTTACAATTTATATATGGATATGTGTTTGTATAACCGTTGTAACAGGTAGTTTACTTTTATATATGGATATGTGTTTGTACAACCGTTGTAACAGGTAGTTTACTTTTATATATGGATATGTGTTTGTACAACCGTTGTAACATGTAGTTTACTTTTATATATGGATATGTGTTTGTATAACCGTTGTAACAGGTAGTTTACATTTATATATGGATATGTGTTTGTACAACCGTTGTAACAGGTAGTTTACGTACAACCGTGTAACATGTAGTTTACTTTTAAATCACATATCCATTAATCCCTAGGCTCTAATAACGTAAACTAAAGTTACCTGTTACACGGTTGTACAAAAACATATCCATATATAAAAGTAAACTACATGTTACAACGGTTGTACAAACACATATCCATATATAAAAGTAAACTACCTGTTACAACGGTTGTACAATCACATATCCATATATAAAAGTAAACTACATGTTACACGGTTGTACAAAAATATATCCATTAATCCCTAGGCTCTAATAACGTAAACTAAAGTTACCTGTTACACGGTTGTACAAAAACATATCCATATATAAAAGTAAACTACATGTTACACGGTTGTACAAAAACATATCCATATAATCCCTAGGCTCTAATAACGTAAACTAATGCTACCTGTTACACGGTTGTACAAAAACATATCCATTAATCCCTAGGCTCTAATAACGTAAACTAAAGCTACCTGTTACACGGTTGTACAAAAACATATCCATTAATCCCTAGGCTCTAATAACGTAAACTAATGCTACCTGTTACACGGTTGTACAAAAACATATCCATTAATCCCTAGGCTCTAATAAATGTAAACTACTGCTACATGTTACACGGTTGTACAAAAACATATCCATTAATCCCTAGGCTCTAATAACGTAAACTAAAGCTACCTGTTACACGGTTGTACAAAAACATATCCATTAATCCCTAGGCTCTAATAACGTAAACTAAAGCTACCTGTTACACGGTTGTACAAAAATATATCCATTAATCCCTAGGCTCTAATAACGTAAACTAAAGCTACCTGTTACACGGTTGTACAAAAACATATCCATTAATCCCTAGGCTCTAATAACGTAAACTAAAGCTACATGTTACATGGTTGTATCGATTTATTCGAACGTGGTTTTCGTGAACTACGCATTTGGTAGTTTATTATTTCAACAGAATAATGGCTACCTTCAAGGGTTTATGACGATGAACACTAGGACATTGTTCAAAGTTCGTTCTCAGGAGTGTTCGTGTTATGTTGGGGTACCTGAACCCTTTCGCTTTTGCACAATTTTCTTTCCAGTTTCAGATGGTAAAACACGATAAGGGCAAGCACTTCTGAGCACGTGTTTTTCATGAAAAGCAAAGGGTTGAATTAACTGTAGACACAAGTACACTCCGTTACTCCTGTCGAGCTCAGTACAGCTGCTCTTTTTTTATCTCAGAACTTCTTGTTAATTTAAGCCCACCAGATTTGACAAGTGGGCAGACTCGCGTGTTTCAGCGAAATAGTATTTGAAAGCATATCCTTATGGGCGCAATATAGGGTTGTAGAGGGAGTAAATGTGGCGGGAACGGGCCATTTTTTGCAGCAAAGAAATGTTGTGGTTCAAAAGGCGCCCCCTACTGTGAGCAGCTGGGCTTGAGAGTAAGTGGTTGTCAGGACGTGAAGAACTGAGGTTCTTTCTTCCAGACCTATAGGTCATAAGCACGAGGTCACTACGCAGAAGAAAATTAGACACTATGTAGTAGAATCCGTGTGGTGTATACCAGACTGAAAAATCGTGTCTACTGTTTATGATCAAATTTATTTGAGCCTTTAAAACCGCGTGTAAACTCGGGAATTAATTTTAATTATTTTTAATTTCGTTTAATATCATTAAAACATGTACATCTGACTGGAGTAACATTCCAGGACGAAATACAGACCTAGTGAAAGTGGGGCTAAGTCAGAATCAGTTCATCTTGAATATGTCACTGCTAAAATACGTAGTGTAAAACCTGTAAAATAATCAGATTGTGTAACAATTGTAAAAAATATTCGGGTCTGTTTCAGAATTAGAATTAGAGCTATCTGCGCATAATTTTGAATTGAAGGTATCTATTCAACAGCAACCACCGCTAACTTTTGGGCTATTCTTGTCTAATCTAATAAGGTGTTTTAATCTGTCACTCTTATAGCGCACCTACAGCTCCAAAATGCAGCGCGCGTTGTTATGGTAATAGGTCGCGAACCATAAACTCTCGGATTAACAGTCTGAACACGCTAGTCACTAGCCCCCCCCCCAGCCGAAAGAAATGAAGCAACTGTAAAGATATTATAGTTGTGTAACAAACGTATAACAGTGGGCATAGATCCAAGATACAAACTACACATATCTTCTAAGTGTGTAACAATGGTAAAAAGATTATTTTTCTAGTAAAACATTTATTATTTTTATTATTAATTTAATCGTTATTAGACATTACTACTAGTTCTATTATATTTGTTAGCACTGCATTCTGTATCTAATAGAGTGTATAGTAATAGTACAACCAATCACAATATATTTCGTTCAATCCAGAGCTCATCGGGCCGGCTGGGACACAACAAACACAGTATTATTAGTAGTTGGAATGCTATTTATACTAGCCATTTGTTACAATAACAGTTGTTATGGTGTGATCGCCTTTTTCATGTTGGCGAAGCATGATTATAATTAAGTTACTTGTCATTAGACATTAGTATTAAGCCTATTATATTTTTAACACAGCATTTCATATATAGCCCCTTAGGGATTTTCATGGATTAAAAGAGTGTATAATGATAGTATTCAACCACATTATGTTCGCCATATACATTGACGAAGACGCGTTTCGCTCAATTCGGAGCTCATCAGGTCAGCTGGGACCCAACAAACGTAGTAATGGTCGAAACATTATTTATATAAGCTATTTTTATAACAATTACTAAAAATAGTTCAAGATGAGAAGTAATTCAATTAAAATCAGAGTTGTGTATTAAATTATGGATTATGTGAATTCGTAGTATTAAACTACCTTTAAGGACTTTAACAAAATACACACACACACACACACACATATATATATATATATATAGTTTGTTTTGGTTCTTTTAACCACAAAGTTACACAATGGCCCATCTTTGCTATGCCAATCACAGGTATCGAAACCCGATTATTATCGCTGTAAGCCTGCAGACTTACCACTGAGGCACTAAGAGGCAATGGATATAGTAAATAAATCTGCATCACCTGTTATTTATTTTTGATATTTCTTTTTGAAATCAATGGCTTTGAAATATAAAATTCCACTTGTTATAATGTTGTTGTAGCTTTGTTCCTTCGTTGGTGGGTTCTTTTAAATTATCTGGTGAAAATAATTCAAAGTTCAGACGGCGTAACAAACACAGTTGAGTATTTTTTCCTTTAACGTTTCTACAAGCTTGAACACTTGCACACTGTCGTAAATTTCAGACCTAATAATTCTAGGCTTAACGTAAAAGAACTTACTTGCATAAAGTAACACAGATCCAAATACTTCACGAAAACATAACGATTGATTCAACTATCTATCTTGAAACAACTCTACAATCTTCTCAACTATCTAGTATTTATAATCTAGCTTCGAATAAACGAGAAAACTTTGACGTCGACTTAGAATTTTCTAGGCCTACTTTTACGTTATCATTAGAAATCGCAGCTCCCTCTAACTAATATACAAATTACAACATTAAAAATATTACAACACTGTTTTGGTGAATATACGAAGTCAAATCTTAAGATGTCACAAAGATTCCACTTTTAAAACCATTTTATTTAACGCCAAAGATGTAACTTCATCTGCTTGTTTGTAATTAAGCACAAAGCTACACAATGGGCTATCTGTACTCTGCCCACCACGGGTATCGAAACCCGGATTTTTGCGTTGCAAGTCCGCAGACATACCGTTGTGCCACTGGGGGGGGGGGCACCATCTGCTAGACTAGTGCAGTAGTAATTTGCTAATTAGTAAGTTACGTGTCTACAGTTATTTGTTTGTGAAGTTAGGCTTATCGCTAATTACGTTAAAAATATTAAGTATGTAGAACTTTCACTTGAAGAAATAAAACGCTTTCCTTTCATTACGTGGTCTGGCCTTATTTTGTAGCATTATATTTACCGAACATTAAAAAAAGAAAGAACACACACAACGATTGAAACACTTACAATAATATTATTAGAATAACACATATGCGTAATGGTTAAGTAAAAAACACCTCAGCCATTTCTTACCACTTGTAACTACGAGCAGGAGCTATATATTCTAGCTCGTGAAAAGAAACGCCATTATTAGTGTCAAGACAATAGTATTCTAGCTGGCGTACAAGAATAGGCCTAAACGCTAACAATGTTATCTATTAATCTATTTATCACCAGCGACAACACAAGGACCATTCCCCCTAACACAGAAATGCAACGAACCGTTACTTATACGAGTCATCTGAGGCGGACTTCTATAAAGAAACATTATGCGTCAAACTTTCGAAATACGTTTATTACAAACAAGTGTAATATCCAAATGTACACGTAGTTTTATAAACTGCATCATTCATTATAATATACTGGAATGGTAGGATAATAAAGGCGATAA
Organism: Limulus polyphemus; assembly: GCF_000517525.1. Classification (NCBI taxonomy): domain Eukaryota; kingdom Metazoa; phylum Arthropoda; class Merostomata; order Xiphosura; family Limulidae; genus Limulus; species Limulus polyphemus. The sequence goes on from NW_013666965.1 coordinate 45,764, forward strand.
ATATATACAAAAGATCATCACAAAGGAAACAGAAAAAAAAAAGGGAAGAAGGAAGGAAAGGCTGCCATGTTATCATTCTCGTAGAATCACAATAATAATGAAGTACGCTCAACATTTTAGTAGTGCGCATGGTTAAAAACAGCTTAGACGAAACGTCGTAACTCGCTTCGCAATCATATTTAATTACGTTTGGTTTCTTAAGAATGTATAAGTATTACAAATGAGATAAGAAAAATGAACTAACTGCATGGTACACAGAACAACTGCAATTAAAGCAGTTAGTTTTTTTACAACTGTAATTAAAGCAGTCAGTTTTTGTTCGATGTGCAGAACAACTAAAAAAAAAAAAAAAGACGAAGAAGCGCAATCTAGACAAATGACTAGACAGGCTATAAGGCATATGTTAGTTAACCTTTAACACACACACACACACACACACATATATATGTCCCAGTATCAACATATGCTCAAACAATTTATTGAAATTAAACATGCGCAAAGTAAATTTTTAGATACTATTATATACTTCCATACTGTTGCCCCCCCCCCTTTTTTTAGTGGTTTGTATTTCTCACCCGCCTCCCAGAAGAATTTTCTTTATTTTTTATCAGCAGAAAGGGTGGGGGAAAAAAGACACGTTTGTCTTTGACTAATTCCTAATTATACATGTTTCATGCTCGTTATATAGCTATGTAACATGCTCTGGGAAGCTGAAACTATACATCATAACATATTAGAACTATACACGAGTTGTTTGATTAGAACTATATACGAGTTGTTTGATTCATTAACTGTAAACCATAACATATTGGACATATAAACTAAACAAGCTAAACTCTGTTCCTTCTGAAACTAAACGGGATAAACTCTATTCCTGTTGTAACTAAACGGGCTAAACTTTGTTCCTGTTGAAACTAAACAGGCTAAACTTTGTTACTGATTAAACTAAACGGACTAAACTTTGTTACTGATGAAACTAAACGGGCTAAACTCTGTTCCTGTTGAAACTAAACGGGCTAAACTTTGTTCCTGCTGAAACTAAACAGGCTAAACTTTGTTCCTGTTGAAACTAAACAGGCTAAACTTTGTTACTGATGAAACTAAACGGGCTAAACTCTGTTCCTGTTGAAACTAAACGGGCTAAACTTTGTTCCTGCTGA
>NW_013666965.1:47117-56960 GCF_000517525.1 Limulus polyphemus
CATTAACTGTAAACCATAACATATTAGAACTATACACGAGTTGTTTGATTCATTAACTGTAAACCATAACATATTAGAACTATACACGAGTTGTTTCATCCATTAACTGTAAACCATAACATATTAGAACTATACACGAGTTGTTTGATTCATTAACTGTAAACCATAACATATTAGAACTATACACGAGTTGTTTCATCCATTAACTGTAAACCATAACATATTAGAACTATATACGAGTTGTTTGATTCATTAACTATACAAATTAGAACTATATACAAGTTGTTTGATTCATTAACTGTAAACCATAACATATGACATATAAACTAAACAAGCTAAACTTTGTTCCTTCTGAAACTAAACGGGATAAACTCTATTCCTGTTGTAACTAAACGGGCTAAACTTTGTTCCTGCTGAAACTAAACAGGCTAAACTTTGTTACTGATGAAACTAAACGGGATAAATTTTGTTCCTCCTGAAACTAAATGGGCGGAACTTTGTTCCTTCTGAAATGAAACGGGCTAGACTCTATTCCTATTGAAAGTAAACGGGCTAGGCTCTGTTCCTGCTGAAGCTAAACGGGCTAAATTTTGTTATGCTAAGTATATAATTATTCTGTTTGAAAAAAAAAAGGATTACTTATTATACGCTGTTACAATCCTTAAAATTAGCCATAGCTACAATGCTATCAAATACTTCGCAAGAACGTAACTTTAATGTTCCACTGTTAGTTATGATGCTTTTCGAAGTGTTATAAGTATGGAGAATATGACATTCATGATATGAAAAATATTACTGTTGTAATTTGTGCTTATGGAGATTACGCTACTGCAAATGGTTTTGGCATCAGCTTTTTGCACAAAGATTGCATCACTGCAAATGAATTTTGATGAAAGTCTACATCTAACGTATATAAAAGCCAGTGTGTGTGACACGTCACATCACGCTTGATTTGTTTAACTAGGAGGAGTCATAAAATCAAAAAGGAATTTATCCATATAGGATAGTTCGATTACCGCCTGCCCGTTACGGTTTTAGTGACCGGGGTGCAAGTGGGCCGTGAGGGGGATGTGCATGAAACCTTGTAAGTGTAGTGAGTGTTGGTACAATTAGACTAATGTAAAGACTTAGTGTGGGATCACCTAGCCTAGAGCCAATTGCATAAAATTTATCATGAAAGTAAATATATTGATTCAATTTTAAACTTATGTCGTTTCTGAATTAAGCTATTTTCTGTTATATCACCAAAGTTTTAATAATAACGAACCTCTTTAACCAACGAAGACTCTCAATTCAGAAATCAACAAATATTCTCCAGTTTTGTTGTCTATAAATTTCATTTCATACTTTCAGTACATATAGACTAACAACAATATTAGGTTACACTTTTGTTGCTAAGCGACATAAAAGCCATTGTTGGAACGTAATGTTAACAAAACGCACTGGCTTGTCTATACATTAGAAGTTGTTAATCTAACTGATTTTTACCAATAATTATTCTACGAATTTATTTCACGAATTATCTCAATTTTCATTGGCTCACAAAGGAATTTACCGACGTGTGACTGCCTCGACTGAACTTTTCTACCTCTTTTTTTGGTCAAGCTTGATTTTGCAAAATGTATATATTTCAGTTAGCTATGAAATGTGAGGTTAGGGTATAGTGTGGGGTGGGGGTGGTAGTACTTGCCCCATCATTTTTGACGGGCTATATGCTAGTATTATAAATAAAAATCCAAGTTTCAACAAAAATTCCAACTCTTCCCCCTTGGTTTATTCAAGTAGATCCCTCTATATCTTTTTCAAATGAATGTTTTATAAATTGCTAACACTATTCATTGTATTCTTTACTGAAGATTGAATGTATGTAATTCCAAAACGTTCATTAAAGATGTTTAAAACTGTTGCCATGGCTCTACTATTAATTACCTGACTTTGTTTTCCACCAAATAAATAAAGTGAATTTAAATTTGAATTCAAGAATGGAATACCAAATATAACAGAAGTATAAAGATAATAAGATAAGTATACAGAAAGTCGCCCAACAACAAACCTAGATGTAAGATACATTGTCACATGGTGTAATTAACTAAAAAATTGTTACAAAGTTACTGTTGGTATAAACTGCTAGAGAACACACCTACGAAACTGGATTTAGCTTTACGTATACACACTGAAATTCTAATTTAGTGATACTCCATTTCGATGTAAGCCTCAAGATACTATGTAGGCGTAGGTCAATTTGAAATTACGTTTTTTTTTTCTTTTCCAATTTCACCAGTCACACTCAATCATTACAAAAAAAATTGATTTTCAAAACAAAACTCAGCTTCTATATACAAAATTAACACTTTAATAGAACAAGTTTTCTGGATATATTAATTATTCTACTATTAATTTATGTGTGTATATATATATATATATATAAACAAAAACGTAAAATCCTGTTATTGTCTTACCTTCCGATCCAATCACAATCGTCTCCCGAAAAGGCGAAAGTCCTAGCACACATAAATATGAGGAGAACGAAAGTCACGAGGATGGAGGTTTTCCAGGGTTCGGCCCGGGCTAACCGTAGCCCCATCGCCGCGACAGGCTGGAAGTTTGGAATACTTCAATATCTTCGCCTTAATTTTTCAATAGCATAGGCAATACCATTTATTATAGACAAGTTAATAACTACACTGTTGACATAGCAGTGATGCTTATAATGATACCAAGAATGAACTGAAACCTTCAGCACGTATAGTTATAAATTATAGTTTGCAAAACTGTCTTCATACTGATTGTAATTATTCAGTGTCAATACCATTAATAATAATAATATCAGATACTTACTCGTGTTACATACACAATTTGGTTACATTGTCAACCATAGGTTAAGAATAACGTGCCAATTACCAAATTGGGAAGATTAAAAAAAATAACATTTCTCACAAATAAATGCGAAGTTAAGCCTAAGTCACTCCTGCTTCAATTCATAAAAGTTAACTCCTCATTCATATTTAGTTACTAGGCAGATATTAAAAGTTACTGAAAAATTCTGCTTTCAAACGCGATTACACGTCTATTTGTTTTCTCACGACTCGAAACGCGCGAAATACCACATCATGATTTTCAACAACCACTGCACCAGACGACCCGCATCAAGTGAAAAGCTTTTCCGCTGATATCACTCTGACGCCTGTTCGCGAAGAGCATTGATTGGCCAGTTTCGGTAATTTTTTATGTGCTGCCATCTATAGACGCAAAATTGAGGGTAATAATTTGTTTCTGCCATTGAGATTATTAAAGAAAAAGAAAGAAAATCTGAAGTGATACTTAAAGTTTTTATTGCGATAGAAATAATAAAATATAAAAACAAAATGATACGCAGGCATACTTCAACTATAACTGGATCATAAAAACGGGTAACGGAGCAATCACAGAGATTTGCATATCTTCGCCCCACCGCTCCTTTTCGAGATTGCATGCGTTTATATTCGTTAACGTAAGACTTTACCTTCGAAAACTCAGAAAATCCTTCTCAGGTCCAGAATAATCAACGATCCGGATCATTTTTTGTAGTGTGATGAGGAGTCTCAACCATAATATGCCCATGAAATGTGATACAAATCCGATCACTCTTTACAGAGTTATTAACCGAAAACCACGAAAATGACCTATCTACCCATTATAAAAAAATGCTTCAAAGATCCAGAATCCGTGGCCGGATTTTGATCCGGACTCAATTTGAAGAGGACTATTCCATACTGACTTTCCATCTTGTGTAAAATTTTGTGTACATCGGTCTATCAGTTCGCGAAAACACAGATACACACACACACACGGACGCGATTTTAATACCTTCTCAGGGCGAGGGTAATAACATGTTTTAGCTCAACAAATAATTTTCACAGATAAAAACAAAAGTATCACAAACTCTTCAAATTTTGATTTGAAGAGATAAGCGCCACCCACCTACTTTAATATTTTATCTGGGGTGAGGATAGGGGATAATAACGTTGGGGGGGGGGGAGTATATATTCATATATTTTGTTTCGGAAGGAAACATCATTTACTTATCCTATCTTATTTATTTCTTATCTTATGAATAGCTATATGTGTCACGCATATTTATTAATTTTAAAAATTGTCGCGCGCGAAAGGTGTATGTGAACAATGTTGAATTTGAATGTTTTGAACACTTTTAAACGTTAAGATTGTCATGTTTTTGTTTTGTTACATCTAGATGATATGCCACCAGGTGGCCAATGGTTTTGTTTGTTTTGTTGAATTTCGCGCAACGTTATAAGAGGACTATCTACGTTAGTCGTCCCTAAATTAGTTTGGTTTGTCATGAATTTCGCGCAAAGCTACACGAAGGCCCTAATTTAGCAGTATAAGACTTGAGGATATTTGAAACCTTTGAATTGTATACAGTTGACCTTGACAACCTTTGAACTGTATATAGTGACTAGAAATTCAAGTTAACCTTGACAACCTTTGAACTGTATATAGTGACTAGAAATTCAAGTTAACCTTGACAACCTTTGAACTGTATATAGTGACCAGAAATTCAAGTTAACCTTGACAACCTTTGAACTGTATATAGTGACCAGAAATTCAAGTTAACCTTAACAACCTTTGAACTGTATATAGTGACCAGAAATTCAAGTTAACCTTGACTTACATAGCAATGTATATTCAGAATTTTTGTATATTCTTGGATACTCAGAATTTAAATTTGCTGTTGTGACATACATTATCTGTTTCGTTTTATTTTTTATCGTTTGTTTGTTTTTAAGTTCACGCAAAGCCACACCAGGGCTATCTGCGCTAGCCGTTCATAGTTTAGCAGTGATAGACTAGAGGGAAGGCAGCTAGTCATCACCACCCACCGCCAATTCTTGGGCTACTCTTTTACCAACGAATAGTGGTATTGACCGTTACATTATAACGTCACCACGGCTGAAAGGACGAGCATATTTGGTGGGACAGGGATTCGAGCCCGCGACCTTTATTGGGGAGTCGAGCGCCCTATCCACCTGGCCACGCTGGAGGGAAGGCAGTTATTTAAAACACTACCCACCGCCAACTCTTGGACTAACAAACTTTATAGAGGGATTTGACCATCAATTTTATAACACACTGGGAGGCAGGACCCAAAGAACACAGCGCGATTTCTTTATTTTATTTCCACATTCCGGCAAGCTAATAACTAGACCCGAAGAAAGTGAACCGGTAATTACTCCACCAGGTCCCCCCCCCCAAAAAAAAAGAATCACGTACTAAAGCTCGTTCTTAAACAAAACCCTCAGCCCACATTCCTTCCAAAACAAAATATTTAGGTAACAAAACTTCTCCCTTTTATTAAATGTAATGAAAAGTTTGTATTAGTTTGAATTAATGTGTATTAATTATTACATTGCAACGAAGATGGCTTATTTGTTTGTTTGTTCTTAATTCTGCACAATGGACTATCTGCGCTGCGCCCGCTGCAGGGACCAAACCTCGAATACCCTCAAGTTTATCGCTTAGCCACCAGATGGCGAGTATTACACTTATTAGCTTGTTTGTTTGTAGTTAAGCACAAAGCTACACAATGGCCAATCTGTGATCTGTCCACCACGGGTATCGAAACCCGGTTTCTAGCGTTGAATTCCGCAGACATACCGCTGTGCCACTTGGGGGAGGGGTTCACTTATTAGCACTCTAGTATTCAGTAATCGTTACGGCATTAACAGCAAAGTACCATTTTACTGTTTGGCCTCACGCAGATGTTTGTCTGTCAGTTTCAGTTTATTTACCTGAGACTTCGTTATTGGTGTAGCTTTGTGCTTGATTTCAAACAAACAAACAAATCATTTTTGATGGCGCACGATATACATACAAACCGATAAGAGAAACGTTCTATGTGAAACTTGTAATTAATAAGTTGCGTTCGAAAACACCATGAGATTTCAAGGACTTTTAATTTTGTAGTTACTCGGCGTTTCGCTTTACATCTTCTCCGTCCGGGAGTGTTCTACATAAGTTTTCAAAATATATAGCCCCCCCCAGTGGCACAGTGGCATGTCTGCGGACTTAAAACGCTAGAAACCAGGTTTCGATTCCCTCGGTGGACAGATCACGGATTGGTCATTGTGTAGCTTTGTGCTTAACTACAAACCAACAAATTGAAATACACATTAAATATCGGCTTTAGGATCAACCTGTGATTGGAAGAGAGATTTTAGTCTGATAGAGTACATTCCGGAATCTTAGTCGTCTCCAAACCTACGACTGCACTTCGATTCTACAACCGTGCGTTGTATTCTGATGTTAAGCCACGAGCAATAGATGCGTCAAAGAACGAGTATTTCCGGTTTTCTTTGAATATGTTTTAGTCCGAAGTGGCGGTTCGGCACGATTTTTCTCTCCATTTTTTTTTCTTTTCACATACATCTGACAGTAGGTTCCTCTTCACAGGAATTACTCCACATTATATTTGGCATTGCCTGGTGGTTATGGCACTCGACTTGCAATCGCCGGGTTGCGGGTTCGAATCCTGTCACCGAACACGCTCGCCCTTGCAACCGTGGGAATGTTATGATATGACGCTCAATTGCATTTTTTCGTTGGTAAAAGAGTAACCCAAGAGTTAGCTATGGGTGGTATTGACTTCCCTCTAGTCTGCCATTCCTAAATTAGGGACAGCTAGCGCAGATATCCCTCAGGTAGCTTTGCATGAAATTCACAGAAACAAACATACTACACAGCAGTAAGCTGATGGCTCATTTTTTGCAGGATTGCGATACTTTTTAATATTTTGTTTGGGAGGATAATAGCCAAAATCTATTCTGGTATATTTTGTCTGTGGGGATAAGTGCCACGACCTCTTCTAGTATATTTTTTTTGTGGGGATAAGCGTCACGTACCCCTCTTGGTGTTGTCAAATGGTCTATTTGTATTATCTGGCAATCATTTTTCTGTGTGCCAACTAGAAGGCTTTCTCTCAGCAACAACACAAATAATGATTTTGATGACATAAAGTTTGGTTTGTTTGGAATTTCTCAAAAAGCAACACGAGGGCTATCTTCACTAGCCGTTCCTAATTTAGCAGTGATAGACTGGAGGGAAGGCAAATAGTCAACACCACCCACCGCCAATGCAGATAGCTCTCGTGTAGCTTTGTGCGAAATTCCAAACAAACCATTCGTTGGTAAAGACCATCACATTATAACGCTTCTAAGGCTGAGAGGGAGAGCATATTCGGGGATTCGAACTTGCGACCCGCAGATTGCGGTGACATAAAGTTTTAATTTTGCTCAAACGTAAAATCGTCACTGTCGTTATAAGTCAATTGTTACTTATCAATCAGACAAAAACACTGGAAAGAAACGTGCCTGTACTTTGTGTTCTATACACTTTCATACGTACTGTATAGTGAATCATGTTAAAAACAAGGGCAACCTTTCCCATTGTGTTGGAAATATAAAGAAATGCAATTTATTTGACAATCCGGATCTGTTGTATTTATTATCATGCGTTACATTTGAATATCTTTCACGTTTGTACGTTTCGGTGCATTGAAAGTGTTTCAAAGATGAAAAAGATTTGCCTCATAATTGATTAAAGAGGAAACGCAACGATGAAAAGTTATTTAAAAACCAAAAAATAAAATATGACACAAAAACCAGGTTGGTTTGGACTGTTTCCAAGGAGACTACATACATACATGCGCAATCATTGTGCCTAGTAGGCCTTACCACATTCCTTAAGTTAATGGGTCTTCGGACTCAAGCTGAACCTGTTAGTTCTAAGCGTCTCCTGTGTACAGAAGAAAGAAGCACACTCGCCTCAGGAAGAAGGCTGTATCTTCTACTGGTAATTATGTTGAACGATTACAAACACGGCTCACCTCGCCAAATCGTGTAATATTGCTGTGATAATTACACGAACCAAACACGTGTACCACACCACGACAAAGATGTCAGTTCTTCCGGTACACCAGGTACTTGGTATGCATGAAGTACCTCCTGTATCTTCATGTGCATTAGCTTTTTTATTTTTATTTTTTGGTCTGTCATTCCACAGTTCTTATTACAAGCCTAATTTTCAAATGATCTTATAAACTTCGAGAGCTTTGTTCAATTTTTTATGACATACCAGCTATAAAACTAATCTGGCCTTTCACTGAAACCTATCGGTTGCACTGTTAACTAAACCCTTTCGAAACCGCTTTAATTTAGTTCCCATCCAAATAGTTTAATAAGTTACACGTGATAATAAATAGAAACAAAAACCAAACCTTTCTTAATCTGTCTTATGCTTTATTTCTGTTGTTTTTGTTCACTCAGAAATCTCGAACACCCAAGGCTAAGCTACACAGTGTCGTTAGTTTTAAGTGTTCATGAGCACGAGCAGATGCTGTAGCCTTGGTATGACCTAGTTTATCCGTGTTTATAGCTTTGTAGAACTGTACTCGAAAAGCCCTACTGAAATTTATATAGTCGAACTGTGCAGATGAATTTTAAACATATTATAAGACCAAGAAATGCCGAGAAAAATTATGGATTAGATAGATAGACGACTATTTGGTTAGAGAGAGAGACTGTAAACAAGTTCTTTTTTTATATAAATTATATTTTGAATTTGTATGTTCAGGCAAACAAAAGAAGAAGTTGTTTTCAAGTTTTCATTGATTCTACAAGTGATCTATTTCAGGGTTATTCAATGTACGAAAATTGTGCCAATAATTTGAGAAATTCAAATTAAAGGTTCTAAAAATATGTAACGCATTTGGTTAGCTTATTGTATTTCAATTTTGTTATATAATTCATAGAAACAAATTACCTTTTTTTTCTCGTGCATTAATTAATACCCTGTAAAATTTATTTGTTTGTTTGTTTTGAATTTCGCGCAAAGCTACACGAGGGCTATCTGCGCTAACGGTCCCTAATTTAGCAGTGTAAGACTAGAGGGAAAGCAGCTAGTCATCACCACCCACCGCCAACACTTGGGCTACTCTTTTACCAACGAATAGGGGATTGACCGTCACATTATCACGCCTCCACGGCTGAAAGGGCGAGCATGTTTGGTGGGACGGGGATTCGAACACGCGACCCGCAGATTGCGAGTCGATCACCCTAACCACTTGGCCATGCTGGGCCCAAATTTATTAGTTACTAGCTGGAGTACCCGTCCCCTGGTCGGAAATTATGTAACTTCATGATTAACGAAAGTTATCTTGGGACATGAAGAGTTGCTTCCGTTATATGTAATTGTAGAAAACGCAAAAACGCCCATAAAAACTGCAAAACACAAAATGTGAAACCTCAAATTCGCATGTATATCTGCATGAACCCAATAAATTTTCTTGCCAAATTTGGTGAAGAGCCATCAACAGGGAGCGAAGTAGTGGTATTAAACGCGAAAACGTACATAAAAACCGAAAAATGCAAAACTGAAAATTTGTATGTGTCTCCCCATAGACCTAATGATCCTCTATACCAAATTTGGTGAAGATCCATCTACAGACAGCGAAGTAGTGGGAAAAAACGCCCATAAAAACCGCAAAACGCAAAATGCAAAACTAAAAATTTGTATGTATCTCCCTATGGATCCAATGAACCTCTATACCAAATTTGTTGAAGATCCATCTACAAACAGCGAAGTAGTGGGGAAAAACGCCCATAAAAACCGCAAAACGCAAAATGCAAAACTAAAAATTTGTATGTATCTCCCTATGGACCTAATGATCCTCTATACCAAATTTGGTGAAGATCCATCTACAGACAGCGAAGCAGTGGGAAAAAAACGCCCATAAAAACCCCAAAACGCAAAATGCAAAACTGAAAATTTGTATGTATCTCCCTATGG
>NW_013666965.1:57598-61258 GCF_000517525.1 Limulus polyphemus
GACTTAATAAATAACTGTAGTCTGACATGGCCTGGTGTTTAAGGTGCTCGACTCACAAGCTGCAGGTCGCGAGATTGAAATCAATCGCCGCATATGCTCACCTTTTCAACTGTGAGTGAGTAATAATGTGACGATCAATCCTATTATTTGCTTTTTGTTGTAGAGCAACACCACATTGGGCTATCTGCTGTGACCATGACGGGGAGTCGAACCCTGGATTTCAGCATTGTAAGACCGTAGACTTACCGATGGCCACTAGGAGACTCTACTATTCGTTGGTGAAGAGTATCCCAAGAGATGGTGGTGGGTAATACCGTCCAATTGCCTTTTTTTGTGATTAGCAGTTCAAACGTAGAAATAGCAGCAAACAGTCTTAATAGTTTTTGCCATAAAAAAATAAAATTCAACCCTCTATTGTTTTTTTTTTTATTATTATTACAATATTTCCCTCGAAGTCTAGAAAATTTGATACATAATGTCACATCTAGACATTCGGGAAATTTCTAGGCGTCACACATCATCACTACGTCATGCCATAGCGTCCTCTAGCAAACAGTACGAAACGTCTATCTTAGAATATTAAAACATAATTCACAACAATGTCTTGTATCCAAAATCACCACAATATTTAAATACAAGGGTCCAAATTCCCCTCTTAAATCGAGTCCACACCACTATAGCGTTTTGCCTCATTTCGCTTACAAAGGCTACTTGATTTGGACCCCCCCCCGTATTTCACCCCCTTATCTTGTATTGCTTAGATATTTTGATATGTCCTGAAGTACTGTATGAAAGTGTTTAAAAATTGCCGAAACATTCAAAACTGTGGATTTTACTTTATGGTGATTTGGCTATTATTTTTTTTTACTTTTTCGTTAATAGATTCCCCTTTTTTTTTCAGATGTAATACTGTAAAAGGTCAAAACACTCAAACATATTCATAATCTGTATGAAATTATGAAAAAATGCCTTCTTATGGTCACTTATTTGCATATGCAAAAATATATCTTGTAAACAATAGCGCCCTCTACAGCCAAATTGAACGTCTACCATTTTGTTTCTATTGGCCTGAAACTGATGTAAAAAAAAATCGATTTTTTTCTTTTTTTTATATTTCAATGAGATACTACTTGAATATGAACTCTGATACTGACTTTTGGCCACTACTCTTACCAATTGATCTTCATATTACAACTTTTTCTACATATGCATATAACGTCAACTCAACAAAAACCAATCAGTTTTCTTTTTACTTGTCAGTAATTAAACCGAAGTACCAGAAAAAAGTATGTAATGCCGAGCAAAATGGTGTTTGCAAAAAGATGGCCCAACCCTCCAAAATGTAATACCTTAACCCAGTGTTGTCAGACTGACATCCCACGGGATGCATCTGACCCGTCACGTATCCTCCTATGGCCTCCCTCATTAATTTATTCATAACACATAAATCAAGATTATTCTTTAATTCAAATAATAGGAAAAGTAATGAAGTCTTTCCAAAGTAGGTGAAATGTGTTTTTAACATTCACGTTATATGACACCATTTCCTGGAATCTTATAGGTCATTAGTTTGTTTGTTGTCAAGCGCAGAGCTACACAATGGGCTATCTGTGCTATGCCCACCACGGGTATCGAAACCCAGTTCTTAGCGTTATAAACCTTCAGATTTACCGCTGAGCCACTGGGGGGTGGGGGCATAAGCCATTGTGAAAATGATAATGATTACAACTGTAAAGTAAGCTCGCTCAGTTGTGGAACTCAAAAAGGCCTACTGCTTAAGTAAGCTCGCTCAATTGTGGAACTCAAAAAGGCCTACTGCTTTTCCAATTTTACCGCTTTTTTTTTATTGGCCATTATGTTATTTTTACATTTCCACTATTCTGCAAGCACTACATTACACCCACAAACATACAAAAGCCATAACTTTCTTGGAAACAGCTTTCATTTATACAACCTACACACTTTAATTACGTAGAATTCACTTTAAAGTACTTTTTTCCTGGCGGGTGGAGAATTGGTGGTCATTTCTGTTTATTTTCTTCCTTCTTTTCAGTGAACATAAGTAATAAAATGACATTTGAAGCTCGCATAGGCGCCAACTTTTATAACCCAGTGACTGACGCATAACCGCTTGCACAAAGGGCATTAAAAATTGGAATACTGTCCCTTGTGATAAGTGTTTATGGGCTATAACATACCTTAGGTACCTCATATATACATGTTCTGAGTCATGTATTTGCGTTTTTAAAACCTGTGTGTCCAAAGGAAAACGGATTTTGATAACAAAGAAACGAAATTCTTTTCACAAACAAAGAATTGAGCGTGTCTGCCGTCTCCGTCTGTACCAACTAGTGTACAGAGACACTGGCACGTAGGGGCTCAAGATGTAACACAATGGGCAATGTTTTTACTCTTACAAATCCAATGTGATTCAGACTATAGCTTCTATTCACGATATATAATATTCTGAAGCCATTATGTGAAACCTCTTCTATTATCGCTTAATTAGTTTGCCTTTAAAACCGGTTTCGGAATTCGGATACACACAGTACCAGTCATTACCACTCAAAGAGCGCGTGAAGCAAGATGGATCTTATACTGAAATAAGTTGATCTTACAGGTTTAGTTTTTGATTATACACACTCGAGATCTGTAGGGTGAGTTACACAGAACAACCGGTGGTAACAGTTGATCACTGCTCAGAACAACCGGTGATAACAGTTGATCACTACTGAAAACAACCGGTAGTAAAAGTTGATCACTACTGAAAACAACCAGTGATACCAGTTGATCACTACTGAAAAGAACCGGTGATAACAGTTGATCATTTTACGTATTAGAATTTCAAATAGCCTGAAATTGAGTTAACTGATAAATTTAATTTTAGTAGTTAAATTATACTTTGGATTTGGTATTTAAATATATGTCGATATATAGTCAGTTTATGATATTTGCCAACAAGATTGATAGGCAGTTTTCTTTTTTAACACAAATACGTTTTAATATACACATATTACAGTACAATTTATAATAACAATTATTACAAATAGTTATTACAAACAATGATTTATAAACAAAAGTTTCACAAACTTATAAACAGTATAAAGTCTTCTTTCTAGTCTGGAAATTCCTTGATATTTTATTTAGGGTTCACGATAAGCGAGTTAATTATGAGTTGATGTAGGTACGATTCGCTTCACGGGAAGCTAGCTAGCTTTGTCCTAGATTATTCACCAGACACACACGTCGATATTTTTCCTACCGGTGACGTTAGGTAATGTTTTCGTAAAAATACTAATGTCTGACGAGAATCCACTGAAGTTAAACGATTAGTAATGTTTGAACTTTGTAAAAGTTCCTGGTCAAATATCTGAAGTTTTCCGATTGGTAAGCGTTATAACAATCATAGTTATAGCTTCCAAGGTTTTATAGCACACTGACTATAGCGAACTCATAATAGATACTCTCCTTGGCGCGTTGCGTTGGTTATATTTATAGTCGTGTGGAGGCGTTCTAGAAATTTCAGTTTTGCATAACAATACTGAGCTACATTTAAGCGTTTACGTATATATATATATTGTTGATTCTTACTCTCGAGAATATTCTATAACTTTGGAGAATAGGCGGTAGTTTCGCAATACATATTTAACACTATAAGCT